>NC_042999.1:131468822-131473822 GCF_006345805.1 Octopus sinensis | reverse complement strand
TCAAAATAGACAAAATAGATGAACATCAATGGAATTTGTATCTTGTGGTACCAGTGCCTGTGGCACACAAGAATCCATCAGTGCGTAGTCAGTGCGGTGGCACATGACAAACACCATCCGATCGTGGCCGTTCGCCAGCCTCATCTAGCACCTGTGTCGGTGGCACATAAAAACACCATCCGAAGACCCAGCAAGACTAGTCAGGCCATAACCCATGGCCCCTACCTGGGACGTAGTCAGTCCACCTTGCATACCTTCCTTCTTGTGACACTTGTGAAGACCTGCTGAGGCAAGTGAAAATCAAATCAAAACAAATCAAATAGATGAACATCAATGGAATTTGTATCTTTGTGGTACCAGTGCCGGTGGCACGTGGCACATAAGAAACCATCCGAACGTGGCCGTAGCCAGTACCCCTCCCGCATCGACTGGCCTCCGTGCTGTGGGCACGTAACAAGCACCATCCGATCGTGGCTGTTTGCCAGCCTCATCTGGCACCTGTGTCGGTGGCACATAAACCACCATCCGAGCGTGGCCGTCTGCCAGCCTCGTGGCACCTGTGTCGGTGGCACATA
The DNA here is from genome assembly GCF_006345805.1 of Octopus sinensis. Taxonomy (NCBI): domain Eukaryota; kingdom Metazoa; phylum Mollusca; class Cephalopoda; order Octopoda; family Octopodidae; genus Octopus; species Octopus sinensis. The sequence continues at coordinate 131,473,247 of NC_042999.1, read as the reverse complement.
AAAACACCATCCGAGCGTGGCCGTCTGCCAGCCTCGTCTGGCACCTGTGTCGGTGGCACATAAAAACACCATCCGAGCGTGGCCGTCTGCCAGCCTCGTCTGGCACCTGTGTCGGTTGCACATAAAAAACACATCCGAGCGTGGCCGTTGTCAGCCTCGTCTGGCACCTGTGTCGGTGGCACATAAAATCACCCACTACCCTCTCGGAGTGGTTGGCGTTAGGAAGGGCATCCAGCTGTAGAAACACTGCCAGATCTGACTGGACTGGTGCAGCTTTCGGGCTCCCCAGACCCCAGTTGAACCGTCCAACCCATGCTAGCATGGAAAGCGGACGTTAAATGATGATGATGATGATGATGATGATATATATATATATATATATACACTTTATTTATATATATATAATATATATATATATATATATATATATATATACACTTTATTTTATATATATATATACTATATATATATATATATATATATATATATATATATTTATACTAATATATATATATATAATATATAATACACTTTATTTTATATATATATATATATATATATATATATATATATACACTTTATTTTATATATATATATATATATATATATATTATATATATACATATATATACTTATTTAAACAGCAGAAATCCAACAAAACCTGTTACTCGGAGTATATATATATATATATATATATATATATATATATATATATATAGATTTATAAAAGGGCTTAGTAAAATAAATTACTTTGCCGCATACTGAACTCATTAGAAATAGCAGCTAAAAAACTTTTTTAAAAGCTATTTCTAATACTTAAAGAAAATCTCTCTCATATTATAGTGTTTGCTTAATTCAACTCACAAAAGTTTGGGGGTAAGGACATCGAAAAATCAAATGCTAAGGTTATTTGAGAACGTACGTTTCAGATTAGTCAAAACAACACTTCTATCATCAGCTCAGAAATTCCTTGGTTTGGATTTGGAAACACTGAAAATAAGGGTATGTTCTTATTTTCAGTGTTTCCAAATCCAAACCAAGGAATTTCTGAGCTGATGATAGAAGTGTTGTTTTGACTAATCTTGAAACGTACGTTCTCAATAACCTTAGCATTTGATTTTTCGATGTCCTTACCCCAAACTTTTGTGAGTTGAATTAAGCAAACACTATATATGAGAGAGATTTTCTTTAAGTATTAGAATAGCTTTAAAAAAGTTTTTTAGCTGCTATTTCTAATGAGTTCAGTATGCGGCAAAGTAATTTATTTTACTAAGCCTTTTATATAATGTAATAATTTGAATTCGCCTTGAATGGTCCCTTTGCATACTGAAACTTGGTGAATTGATTAATATAGTATTAATTTTGCCCTCAATTGTTGAAATTATATATATATATATATATATATATATTATATATAATATATATATATATATATACGATGTACTTCTTTCAGTTTCCGCCTACCAAATCCACTCACAAGCTTTGGTTGGCCCAAGGCTATAGTAGAAGGCACCTGCCCAAGGTGCCACACAGTGGGACTGAAGCTGGAACCATGTAGTTGGGAAGCAAGCTTCTTACACACACCATGCATGCACCTGTGTATCTAGCAGATTTTTGTTGAACCTATTTTTGTCATTTCATTAGCATCTGGGGCCCATATCATTGAAGGTCTTTCATGTTCATGTTTTTTGCATTGCAACTTGGGTGAGTTCAAAGTAGTTTCTGAAGTTGTTTGTAGATTAGCTTTACCCATTTCTGGAAGTGGAGAACCTAACTAACGTTGAAATTGAAGGAGATGCTTGAATGCTTTCAGCTCCTGAGAATATTCCTGGTCATGTAGTTAGTTATTCCACCTCATATCATTGACATGTGTATTGTGTAAGGTACACTGTAACTGTTATGATTATTTGGTGTATATTGGCTACTTCCATTGTTGATCTGTATTTTGTGTGTGATATGATTAGAGTTTTGTATGTTGGTTATTTTTGTTACTACAAGATCATTGTTGGAACTCTCAACATTAATATAGAGATAATGAATAAGCTTGTAGCTCTTTTTTATCTGTTTTTTTTTTGTACTACATTTTAGTTGTGGTCTAAGATAAGTTTAGGTGATTTTGTTGCTTTGTATTGTCTGTTTTATATGTGTGAATAATGTGTTAGGATGCTCTTACCTTTACACCATTTTTATTATTTGTCTTGATTTGAGTCATAAGCCTTTGTAACTTTCTCACGTTTAGTGTTGACCTATTTGATTTTCTTTTTTTAACTTTTTTTTTATTGCACTAGTGGTATTCCAAATTTTTATTTGCATATTGTTTTTAGAATTATATTTTTCATATATATATATATTTGTTTTAAGATGGTTTGGAGTAGTGTGAGAGAGATTTGGCTGTTAATTCTAGCAATTGAATGACTGCATATCAAGTCCTTCATTGGCTTGTTTTGTGTTTAGTAGAACCTCAGTCAAACCTGTACTTTCGGGATAAAGCTTTACTGATATATTATGCCCAGGAATGTGTGTAAACTTATAACAGCTACGACCTTTAGACTAATTGAAGGCTGGCATAACTGTAGTCAATATTGTTGATTTTTTTTACCCATGTTGTTCTTTTTCTGTATCCAGTCATCTTACATACTTATGACAAAAGCTACACATTAACTCTCTACCTAAACATTGATTATGTCAACATCAACCTATTAACCTTAATTCTAAGGAAGTGTATGGATAGAGAAGGATTTTTTTCTGAGATAAAGTAATTATTAGAGCGTTATTTTTCTGTTTATAAAGCATGTTTTCTAGATACATAATGTGAGTTAACATCATTGCTTTGCTTTTTTTTTTTTGCAAAGAAATTTCATAGTGTCTCTGTGTATGAGCTCATTGCATTTTACCATTTTATTCTAATTATAGCTTAGAGAATGAAATGTATGTATTCATTCTGTAAATTTGTATAATCAAAATGGGTGTAGTTCTAACTCTATTCTATTCTTGACCAATTAATATAACAATTCCTCCTTATTGAAACATTTCTAGTTTATCCTGGTATCCTGGTATACTTCCACATTCCAAAATCCCAAAGAGGAAAGTAATCCTTGTTGTTCTTGTTACTTGAAGAGACTTAAATATTAGGTCATGAACTGATCAACTAATTGGCTGTATGTACCAATTCTATACTTGCTTCCACTCAGACTCACTCCTATATTAGATGACTAAACAAATGAAAGAGACTACACTTCTTTAATGACTAACAGCTATAATCCAATGAATTGAACACTTAAATGATTTCTAAGAGTCTATATATCAGTAGTATAGTAAACTCACATCAGTAAATCACTCAAAAACAGAAAGAGAAAAAAATGTACTATCGAAACCTCATAACTTTCCTTAGTATTTGTGCATTCTGAACCATTTCAAGGTATCATATCTAATACTACTGAATTCTCTTATTCATAATTCTGTTGGTTCTGTAAGTGATGCTCCTGTAGACCACTATATTTCATCCAACAATTGACATTCCATCTATCACTCTCAATCTATTTCTTCAATGACTACCAAGATAATTTTGTTATCATTTACCAGCGGTCACTTGTCTGTTGTGGTATCTCTGGTATTATTATGTTTACTATATATAGCTACTATTATGTCACATATGTTTAATTCAGCTGTTAACTCTTTATAAAGCTCTAATATGCCCTTCACAATGATTGGTGCAACTCACCTTGCAATACTTTTTTTAGAATCCAATAGAACAAAATATATCCATCTAATAATCAGGCTTTTATTCACCAATCCTATATCCATTGGCAAGAATTATCTTTTTTCCTATCTCTTCTACTACTTCTTCAGCAGCAGCTTTTATTCAGTTCACCAATGATATATTTCTTCCATCTTAATCCCACCAATGTACTTATCTTTCCTTTTCTGCCAGGTTTCACCTAGACATGTCTTGAACATCTTGTTCTATTTTTCTTCAGAGTCCCATTCATCAAATACTCTCTTTCCTCAACTTGTCCTCTGCATACAGACCTGCAATAGTTTGAACTAAACATCGACCTCACTTATTTATCACAGATCATGCGACTTATACGAGACTGAAAGGCTATAGACATGTTACTGTCCTATGATTAACAAAGAAATAATCAATTCCTAGAAAATTAGCTCCACTTCTTCTCACACCAAATTTAAAGAAACCAAATTTTTCTATAACAAACCAATTCTTATAAACAAATACTCAGATACATAGTGATCCCACACTATCTCCATACAATCTTCGTATTCATAATTCAACAACTAATGTCAAGGGTTCACTTAAATTCTTAAATCTCCAGTATTGGCCACTTGGCTTAACAGTCAAGTACAATTACGAAATGGACACATGATTTATCCTGGAAATACAAACAGTTTGGTACTTCATCTTGCATA
>NC_042999.1:131268822-131463822 GCF_006345805.1 Octopus sinensis | reverse complement strand
AATAGTGTTGGACATGACATTCTTCAACAAAAGATAAGATTGGTATATAAAACTGCTTTCTGCAGTTAAGGGTAGTGAAATTCTGCATGATTATATCTACTTTCCTCAGTGAAAGGGTTAAAGGAAAGGCATATTTAACAATGCAGTTGTAGGTGTAGGTCTGAATGTGTGGTAAGAAGCTTGCTTGCCAACCACATGGTTCTAGGTTCAGTTTCACTGCATGACATCTTGGACAAATGTTTTCTACTACAGCCTCAGGCTGACCAAATCCTTGTCAGTGATTTGATGGATGGAAACTGAAAAAAGCCTGTCATATTCATATATATACAGGGGTTGGACAAAGTAATGGAAACACCTAGTAGAATTCAAGCTGTAATTACTGCCAAAAGCGATCGTACCCCATATTAAAATATATTTGTTTGAAATTTTAATTGTTTCCATTATTTTGCCCAACCCCCCTGTATATATATATATATATGTATGTATGTATGTATGTATGTATGTATGTATGTATGTATGTATGTATGTATGTATGTATGTATGTATGTATGTATGTATGTATATATATATATATATGTATATATATATATATATATATATATATATATATATATATATAGTGGTTACCAGTCCCTAAGTAACCACTATAAGTTGTGGTTCAGAATAGTTCACACGTGTGCTGAGGCTGGCTAAAGGATTTTACATTTAGATATAACTGGGGTACTTATGTGTACTCATGACTCTTGCTTTTGCTTTTTTCCATGGGTGCGTGTAAGTATTTCATTTATTTCTCATTGTATTTTCTACTGAAGAGGGAAAAATCCATAGGATTAATCCCGAAATTGATTCAATATAGAAATAATGAACTTTTTAAAAAATTCTGTTAGCTTGCTTTCCTCGATTTCAGCACAACGTGTATCTATAGTGAATGTATATTATAAATGTGGAAATTGACGATTTAAAGTCTGTTCTCAGCATATTGGCACTGAAATAATTTTTCTATTGCCCTTGTTTATAAGTTGTTTATGAATATATATATATATATATATATGTATATATATATATATAGTAAATCCCCAAAAAGAAGAACAACAAACAAAAAAAAAACAACGCGATGACATGGTACATGTAAAGTATTAGCAGACACTCAGGGAAGGAAAGAAAGATGGTTTAATGTTTCGAGCAACACTCTTCTACAGAAACAGAGGGAAGTCCAAGAGAAAGGAAGACGGAGGAAGAAAATTGCCAATGATTCACATGTGGTTACATTTTGAATGTGACCTCGTGTGTACTGTTGGCGATTTTTTTCCTTCTGTCTTCCCTTCTTTGGATCTTTCCTTCTCCTATGTTTCCGACGAAGAGCTCCGCTTGAAACGTTAAACCCTCCTTCTTTCCTGAGCGTCCAATAATACTATATTTGTTTCACGTCCTTTATTGTGTTTTTTTGTGCTTTCTTGTTTGGATTAACTATATATATATATATATATATATATATATATATATGTAATATAGGATAAAATTTTCAAAATTTTTTTATCAGTGACCAGCATATTAAAAAATACCTTTTAAGGTGAAAATTTATAAACAACTTATAAATAAGGGCAAAAGAAAAAAATTCCAATGCCAAATATGCCGAGAATAGACTTTAAATCGTTAATAACCACATATAATTCATCACTTCGGGACGCGTGCTTATAGTGATGAATTATATGTGGTTATTGACAATTTAGTGTCTATTATCATCATATTTAGGATTGGGATTTTTTTTCTTTTGCCCTTATTTATAAGTTTTATATATATATTATATATATATATATATATATATATATATATATATATCATCATATATATATGTATATCTGTGTTTCTTTGTGTCTATGTTTGTCCCCACCACAACTTGAAAATTTAGTGTTGGTGTGTTTACGTCCCTGTAACTTAGCAGTTCAGTGAAAGAGACTGATAGAATAAGCACTAAGCTTTAAAAAAGAAATATGTCCCAGGGTTGATTTGTTCAAGTAAAAGCTCTTCGAGGTAGTGCCCCACCATGGCTACAGTCTAATGACTGAAACAAGTAAAAATAAGAGATAAATGATATACACAACAGTGGGATGGCCAAGACTAGAAAACTTTTAGTTGTAAATCTGTTGAACATTGAAAACTAGATGCCAACCATAATTATTCCATTTCAGCCATACACTATATTTGCCATACTGTCTATTACTCCTACTTACTCCACATTGCTTCTACTTTGCATTACTCCTACTTATTTCATATCACCTACACTTATCCCATATTACTCCTACTTTCTCTATACTGCACTTAATTATTCTGTACATATGTTTAATTGTATTTTATATACTTGCTTCTCTTCTTGCTAACACTCAACAATTTACTCACTACTTCCTCAAAAAAAGTATATTTATTCTTTAGGAACACTTACAATTCAGGCTATTTGTTAATTCTAGAAACATCCCACTCCACCTATCCTAGACAGATTTGTGGAACTAGATAAATGTCCATCCCTCTTAGAATAATATAAAGCTTTTAGTTTTAGATTAGATTTTTAAAAGCAAGAATGTGCAAACTTGTTTATAATATAATTGATAGAAAAAAAAGTATTGATTTAAAAAAAAATTTATTTTATTAATCTTGAAAATGCTTCTTCTTGAAATGGAAAAGATATTAAGGGTGTGACTCAATCCTGGTTTATGAATAGTTGAACTAAAAAGTAAATGAAGCACCACCTGCATCAACTGTACCAGCTTCAGTGGCAGCAATATATTCTAAAGGGCAGCAAAAACAATAGCTTTATCAAAAATAGTTTACACCTGCTGAGTAAACATAGCTGTCTTTACATTTATCGTGGGTTACTTAGCCTTTTTAATTCATGTTTTAATTTTTAAAAATATTTTTGCATTTTCCTTCATATCACAGTAAGCCCTGCAGGATTTATTGAGAACTGAGCTAACGAAATCGAATAACAATTGTGTATCACTGACAAACCTTGGTTGCTTCTATTTAGCTTCTATTAATAATATATAAGATTCTAGTTTTCCAGATAATCATAATGTTTCTTATAAATGTCAAATTCATTTGAAACAGCTACTTCTAAAGTCAGGAATACTCTGGAGATTACTATATATACTCTTCGGCAATTTTTTTTAACTTTCAGAAGCAACAGTATGCTAAATGTTTCATATAATTATGACAATATATGTGTGTGTATGTGTGTATGTATGTATATATATGCATGTGTATATAAATATATATGTGTTTGTGTGTATGTATATATATATATGTATGCGTGTATATATATATATATATATATATATATATATATAATATGTGTGTGTGTGTGTGTGTGTGTGTGTGTGTGTGTGTGTGTGTGTATGTATATATATGTATGTATATATGTATGTATATATATGTATGTATGTATATATATAAATATGTATGTATATATATGTATGTATATATATATATATATGTATGTATATATAAATGTATGCATGTATGTATGTGTATATAAATATACGTATTGGCTGTGTGGTAAGTAGCTTGCTAACCAACCACATGGTTCCGGGTTCAGTCCCACTGCCTGGCATCTTGGGCAAGTGTCTTCTGCTATAGCCCCGGGCCGACCAATGCCTTGTGAGTGGATTTGGTAGATGGAAACTGAAAGAAGCCTGTCGTATATATGTATATATATGTGTGTGTGTGTGTGTTTGTGTGTCTGTGTTTGTCCCCCTAGCATTGCTTGACAACCGATGCTGGTGTGTTTATGTGCCCGTCACTTAGCGGTTCGGCAAAAGAGACCGATAGAATAAGTCCTGGGGTCGATTTGCTCGACTAAAGGTGGTGCTCCAGCATGGCCGCAGTCAAATGACTGAAACAAGTAAAAGAGTAATATATATATGTGTATATATGTATGTATGTATATGTATATATGTATGTATGTATATGTATATATGTATATATATATATATATATATATGAAACACTAAGACTGGCTAATAGTGAATATTTAACTGATCAATGTATGTACACTAACCACTTTTTTTCATATCTGCTATTTAGTCTCTCAAATGCAACAGACTCTTACTGCGAATATCTTGAATTTTAGCTGATATTGTTGATGTATTGAGATGTAATCAGGCTATTTACCCTTTTAGAAACCAAAAGTAGTTTTATTTCTATACAAATGACTCAGCTGACTCTCTTATGCTGCATTTTGCTTACATCGGTTTCATTTCTAGCACATTACCACTGTATTTTATTTGTGAAGTTTATTATTTTGTTTCCTAGAATTGATTTAGTTCATCCTGGTTGCATGTGTTTTTAGGTTTTGAGCAATTGATATTTCATTGTATCAGGAAAACAAGCTGTGCACTGCACAGCTTGATAAAAGCAAAGAACTTATGTCAACAAATGAGTCCTTTTATCATATTTATGGATGTGGCCATGCTGGGGCACCACCTTGACAGGTTTATTCAAATAAATTGATCCCAGTACTTATTTTTAAAATCTTGTGTGTGTGTGTATTTGTGTGTGTGTGTATTTGTGTGTGTGTGTGTGTGTGTGTGTGTGTGTGTGTGTGTGTGAGAGAGAGAGAGAGTGAGTGTGTGTATTGTGTGAGTAGTGGATGTTGATGAAATTTTATTAAACAGTTCTGATGTTTTTGAGAGAAAATAGGTATCAAGAAGATTTAGTTTGGAGTCATTTGAAAAATTATTTTGTTTTAAAAGAACGTTCATGTTTGTTCTGAATGCATTTTATTACCTCTGTCTTAGCGAAGGTGGAGTATTGTTTTCAGTTGTGTTTGTTTGTTTGTTTGTCCATGTACAAGATATCTCAAGAACCACTGGATGGATTCAGATGAAACTTTCAGGGATGCTTGGCCTTGTGACTGGCATGAACTGATTAGATTTTGGGATTGATCCAGTACTGGACAAGGATTCTGGATTATTTTTCCTTTTTTTGTTTCTTAATTTTTTAGAGCAATCGTGTTCATTTTTAGTATTATCTTTTGTGAAAGTAGTTGAGTTTATTTCAGATATTCTCATTTTAAAAATTATCTCTGGCTAATCATTGAGAGGATATTGGTGTTGCCTTGGCAGCAGTTTGTGCTCCCTGAGTGCTCTTTGTTGATATTTTCTCTCACCCTAAAATTGCATGAGAGGAGTTTATCGGAGCTGTTGCTGTGAAATGATACATAAGGAAAATTATTGCTGTTTATGTTAGATGATGGAGTCATATAGATGAAATTTTTCAATGGTGCTGATGTTTGATGCTGTCTAGATGGAATGCATATGCTTAAAGACTGTTGCTGTCATTCCAATCCTGTAGATTATGTCTAGTTCCACATTGCCATTGCTACTCACAATACTACCCAAATAGGTAAACTGTTTCACTTCTATCTTGTGATGATCCTAAGCCTTATATTCCCCACACCTGCTGCAGCAATGCTGTAAACTCCTGCAGATCCACATCACCTTTTGCCATCAATGTGATGTCATTAAGAAAGTCATGATCCCCCCCTCCCCAAGAGACTTGGAGGAGCATAACAAGGACTGATATAAATCTAAATGTAATCCATCAAAGGTGCCTCAAAGATCCTGGTCAGTTGGTAAGTTCTAAGAAGTGTGAGATCATGACCACTGCAAGAGATTGTAGTGGAGCACCAATTCTGTCTGGTCAATCAAAGGCACTTGAAAATGGCCATGACTTGGGACCCACCTGATTGCAGATGTAAAAGGGGCAGGGTGGACATTACAAAATGATCTGAAGATAGTCAACATTATATGGAATGGATAGGTAAGAGTGGCAGCTGGCTGAACCCAGTGGAGAAAGCTAGCCACCCAATGTACTGAGCAGTGTAGGAAGACTTAAAACTAAAAAAAAAAAAAAGTTAAGTGATGCATGGCTTTGAAGGCAGTTTTGGAAAGGAGTGAGTTGTGTATGGTTTTCTGAATATGTGCTCAGGGTGAGTGTAAGTAAGAAACTATGTTAATAATATTCCATTCTGTATAAGGTGGCAAGCTGGGAGAAACGTTAGCATGCCGGGTGAAATGCTTAGCAGTATTTCATCATTCTTCACATTCTGAGTTCAAATTCCACTGGGGTCGACTTTGCCATTCCCCCTTTTGAGGTCGATAAATTAAGTACCAGTTGCGTAATGGGGTCGATCTAATCGACTGGCCCCCTCCCCCAAAATTTCGTGCCTCGTGCCTAGAGTAGAAAAGAATATTCCATTCTGTATGTAAATGAAACTGGGGAGTGTTCAGATCCAGATGATATGAATGTCTGATACTTATCGATCATATGCCTTAAGTTTGAGTAATATTGAATTCATGTTTTGACAAGACCAGCAGTTTTGGGGGAAGGGTAAGTCAATTACATTGACCCAGTGCTGAACTGATACTTATTTTATCAACCTTGAAAAGATGAAAGGCAAAGTCAACCTCAGCAGAATTTGAACTCACACTGTAAAGACGGACAGAATGCTGCTAAGTGCTTTGCCTGGTGTGCTAAAGTTTGAGTAATATTAAACAAATGAACTTAGCATGATACCCAAATGTATATTGTTTAGGTTTGAGACATTCAGGTAGGTGATATACATTGAAATAAATTTTATTAATTTTCATACAAAGATAAAATATTTACTTTATTTCTGGAAGATTCATGTCTGTTGTCTTCAACCACACTGACACTCTCTTTGAAGTTTTAATAATTGAATTTAAATAAAAATCAATATTGTTATATTGACAGAGAAGCTCATGCTTGCCATAAATAGAATTTAACTTAAACCCATTTTGGAATAATGAAAATTATTGAGACTGGCTGGTTATTGCAGTTTATCCTTTATGTACTCTGTTATAAACCCAAACTGGAATATCTAAGTTTAAAAGGTTTTAATCAACTAAAAATACAGTAATCTACAATACTAACAAAGATTGTTAAATAGTAAACAAAACTAAAGACTAACACTGAACATGTTGTGCTTGTAAACAGAACAGAACTCTGCGCAGTTGCACTGCAGGCAAATAACAGCAATCAAGACAATCAGTCACGTGATCAAAACTAAAATTACAACATGCACAAAACTAGATAAAATCTTGATTCTTCTGTTAAAAAATTTCACTTATTTTTTTTTCTATTTATATAAATTGATGAACCATAAAAAATAGAATAATGCCTACAAGTATGCTACTACATTAGTGCTTGGTCATTATTTCTTATTTCTGTTTAACATACCTGACTTTTTCCCTATACCTGACTTTTTCCCCCAAAGAAAACCAAAATAGAATGTTGGTAGCTGATAAATGTATCTCAACTTTCATGATGTTGATAATGGCCACCACCACCACCACCACTGTCACCACCATTATCCACCACTGCCTCCCACTCCTCTATTCTGGTATGGATTGGACAGGTTGTCACGATCTGAGTTATTTCTTTTTCAGAATTATTGTTTTTCTAGATGGCCCAAGGAATGACGTCTTGCTTGTACATTTAAATTTTAACCTGGCTAATATGGCTGGATGCTCTTCCTCACAGTGACTACTTCACAAAATGCTGGGTGTATGCTAAAATTCAATTTGGAAGTTGTAATTACAATCTCTTTATATTTAATTATATTTTTCTAGTTAATTTTCCACAAGCATATTAGAACACAAATTATATTGGTGAAGGCCTAATCTGTAATTTATATCCTTGCACATGACAGATATTTGTGAACTTTTTCACCCCTTTAGGCTTCATATTGCCAAAAAAAGAAGAAACCCTCCCTCCAAAAACACTTTAAGTAGTGTAGTTCACTTAAATGCTCATGTAAAACTTATAGAATAGCATGAATTGAAACATTGTCATATAAGTAAAAGACAATTATGATAAACAACTCGGCAGTATAAAGAGAAATTATTCATTATTTTAGCTTTCACAGACTCTAATTGTGAACTAAAAATTTTAAAACAATACCCAAATTATTGTAATATGCAGAGTAATGGAAAGAGTGTGATGTCATATCAGTCAATTAAATTGTGATTGTCAAGAAACTCCTTATGGCACTTGTTTTGTAATTGTTAAGTGCTTAATGAGAAGAGAAAAGCTTCTTTTAATGTGAAAGTGTTGTTGTTTAATTGAAAATGCTGAAAGTAACTGTATCCTCTTTATATTGTAAAAGCCTTTTAACAGGCAAAATTTTCATATTAATATGTTCTTCAAGTTTATATACATGTATATGTACCAGATGCACTGTACTGGCTATGTAAAGTTTGTAACATTTCGTTTATTTCACAGAGTATGCTGTATAATTTGTAAAGCAGTTGGAAAGTGTGTCTATCTGGAACGAATGAGAGTGTTTCTTTAGAAGGTGTTGAGTGAGAGATATGTTAGTTTAGTTCTTCTCTTCATGTTACAGATTTAATTGCATTACTGACATGTTCACTAAAGTGTGGCTTACTAAACTAGCAGGTTTTCTAGAAGGTCCTCTTTTTCTTTTACTCATTATTTTTTGTTGTTTTTCTATAAAAATAAAACATTTTGGATATCCATTTTCTCTGAAGATATTGTAAAACCTCTTCATGTCAGCAGTTTTATTGTCTATGTTACTGCTTTCAATGTGATTCTCTTCCTTAATGTATGAAAAATTTTATTACTAACAAGTCAAGTTATAGCAATAGTCAAATGCGCAGATTTCTCTGAGAAGTCGTAAACATTTTCTTAATTTGTTAGAAGAGAAGGCGGAGGATCACCCTTAACCTTTCAGGCCCTTAGGCCAAGGAGGTTGATGTAACTGATATCAGTACAAACACGTCTGAGTTGAAGTCTGCAAGAATGAGAATGGAATTCTTTGAATGAAGGGGCAAGTAGTTTAGTGTAAAATATGGGAGGTAAAACGCAGTAGAGAAGATGAGGGGAGGAAAGATGAACATGTTAAGTGGAGGGAGCATTCAGCTTGCCAGTTTGTAACATTGGAAGTTATTGTTTTAGCAATAGATGAGTGTCCTTGAGAGAATGTGAGTTGGAGAAAGTACACTTCATTAAATCAAATGACAGTAAACTTATGATGCAAAAGATTAGATGCAGATATTACACAAAGACAGACAACATAACTAGATGTTATTATCCATTGGAAAATCAGCAGAGAAAGGAATCTTGATTCTGCTAGAAGTACAAAGGGAAATTTAACATGGGTATTTGCACTGTAAAGAAGTACAGTCAGAGATATACCAACTGTTTTCCTTAACTGTGAGCAGTACTTTTATTGTGGTGCTTATACAAACTATTTGTGGAATTATTGATGTGCTGCACCCATCTTGAAGTGGATTCTTGTAGTCACATATATAAATGCTTATGCTAAAACAGGTTTTAGCATGTGCATTCTGCTCTTATCCATATGATAGGTAGATGATATTCTATCACTAACTTCTCATGTAGAAATATATAATATCTTCCATATGTTTTTATTAAGCACTTGCAACCATAAACCAACAATCATGAGATTTTTTTTGCATCAGTTTATTAAAATAATAAAATTCTTAGGTTGTTTCTCTGCTTGTTAAAATCAAAATATGAAATAAATTTACTTTCCACTTTATTCTGTGTCATTGGGGCCTTTAATATTTATACATTTTTATTCATACAGATATTTAGAATATAGAACTATCCAAGTACTATTAATTAAAACAGCAAAAAATTTCCGAACAGATTGATACTCTTGTACAGTGGGGCAGTTAAATCTTAACGAGTTACCTACTATTTAAAAAATAAAATTGATAACATAACTTAAGTCTTAAATTTCAGTATAGCATCCCTAGGAATAAAAATAAAATTTCTTTGGTGCGAACATTGACCTGAAACCTACTGAGTGGACTCAAATGTTGTTATACCCGCATATTTGTGGTATTGGGTTAGTCCATTGATTCCAAGCATTTGATCAACTACCTTCATACTAGGAGTCTACCCTAATGAAAATGATCAACTGCTATAACATGGTAATTGCTGGAACACCATTGCTTGACCTCTGTTGACTTGGGACTAAAAACAATAGTAATCTTAACTGTTATTAGGATGAAAACTCATAGAAAAGTATTGATTTTCACTTAGTGTTAAAATTTTTTGAAAAATTTAAGAATGTTATTTGTCAGATTCAAAAATTTCATAATCATTTCCATATTCTTACTTTTTTATAACTGCAAAAGACTAATGGTAGATACAAATTGAAGACTATCTAATTGCCTTCAATTTGTTCTTGCAATTCAGGACTTCTGTCAAATTGCTTTACAGGTTTTTTTCATTAGTCCCTATTATTTCTATTAATATCTCCATTTAATGTTAATTTAGTTTTATTATTACTTTAATTCACACAATCATTATATATAAATTTTCTTCCTTATCCTCATAACACTAACCCATGATTTTAGGCATTCTCACTTAAATTTTTGCTTTTACTACTTTTATACAAATTTTGTTGTAATATTCTGGCTAATATTAGAAAATTACATGCAACATGGCTGATTTTTCCATTCTGTGGAAGATTGTTGGCATGTTTCCATAATGTAAGCACTGCAAGTATTTCTGTAATCACATGCAGCACTAAACAATTTGCATTTTTTATCGACCTAATCCCAAACCAAACAGATGCAAAGTTTTAGATCCATTCAATAAAATGAAATTTAGTTTCATTATTTTACTGTAAATATTTTAATTTCAACATGTCAGACATATCAAGACCTCTATTGATGTTATATTGACTTTTTGAATTACATTAGAAGTTGTTACCAAATATATGATTTAACTATGATAATATATAATATATCTTCTTTTCTTAGAGCAGAGAGACATTTATTTTTATAAAACAAGCTTTTCTCTTAAATTGGGAATAATTTTAGATGACCTTTTAAAAGGCATGATAATGAAAGTTTTGACTGCAACCAAGTTTGTTTTCTTCTTTCTGAACGTCTTAGTTTTCAACTAAAATATCCTGGTTTTAAAAAATAATAACATTTGTTATTTCTATTTCTTTTTCAGTCTAATATATTAGGTGTCTTATATGAGCATCATGCCACTGTTTTTATCTGTAACATCCAAACTTACTGCTTCCTCTCTTTCTCTGTGTGTGTGTGTGTGTGTGCATGCAAATCAAAAATAAAAACCGGAAAAACAACAAAAATCAAAAGAACTTGCACAGCGACTATATTAGATTGATGCTCAGAGAAAGTTTAAGATGGAAAAACATGAAAAACATGGCTCTTCATCAGAAAGAGGAAAGAGTTTAGAGAGAAGGCAAAGAAAAGTCTGAAAAAAGCATGTGTGTTGTTACATGGCTGAAGGCAATTTATATATCCAACTTAATGTGGATGTTGTGTTAGAATATTTATTTATCTTGAAAGGACCTCATATGGGTGCAGGATGTCTAAAAGCATGTTTATATCATTGGCAGATAACAGTCATCTGACACCGGTGCTGGAACTGTCAGATCACATGATTTCATCCTGCCTGGGCTCATCAGTGGCAGGTGTCCAGTAGCAACATAACAGCCAAATCACACTGTCAACAATATATAGAATCTCAGTGCCTAAAAAGGCACTGATGTTGCAAATAGCCAGCAGGCTTATTAAAAGATAATCAATAGCGACAAAAGCAGTGTTAATACCAAAAAGGCAATCTTTATATTCAGCATAATGTGAATATTATGTTAGAATGTCCAAATACTGCTACAATGCTTTAGAAAACCTTTTATTCTGTCATATACAGTGGGGTACCCATTTACAAACAGTTCTCTATATGAACAAATTGAATAACGGATGGTCTTTCTGAAGAAAATTAAACATGCATAATGAGCTGGAATTTGATCAACAAAGCATGAGTGGACTATGCATGTATATAAGTTACCTGTGGTACTCAAGAAGACCTTTCCTCCACAGTAGAAGTGTTAATGCTACTCCCCCTGATGAAGATTGGCCTGCAAGAGCCCTGTGACAGTGCCATGTAAGGAGCACTCGTGCTGGTGCCACGTAAAAGTCCTTGTGCCACTACTACATTAACCCTTTCATTACTGTATTTATTTTGAGATGCTCTGTGTTTCTTTCAGTTACTTTAGATATAACAAAGAATTTAGTAAAATAACTTAGTTATCATTAAGCTAGTGTTAGGAACATAAATTGTGACTACGGTTTGATTGAAAATTTTAATTCAAAACTTATGAAAACAAGACATTTGTCCTACAGAGCCAGGGGCGGTTTCAGCCGGGTTGGTAACGAAAGGGTTAAAAGTGCCCAGTATACTCTATAAAGTGGTTGGCATTAGGAAGGGCATCTGGCTCTAGAAACCAAGCCAAATCAGACTGGAACCTGGTGCAGCTCTCCTGCTTGCCAGTTCTGTTCAAGCCATTCAATCCATGCCAGTATAGAAAATGGATATTAAGGGATGATGATGTTGATGATGGGAACTCATTTGCTTAGCGAGAACTGAAATTCAAACAACAAGCCATGGGTAGACTATATGTGTGTATAGGTGCTGGAAGGGCATATACAAATGGTATGCTAAATGAACATACTGTACTGGGAACAGCTTTTTTTTTAAGGAAGTTATTTTCAACCAATTAGCTGAAATTTGAATAACAAAGCACCAGTAGACTATGCACACACATAAAAGTGGCTGGGAGATATTTGTTAATGTCCATGTAAATTTTTGTATTTTATATAGAAAAATAATATTTCTCAATTTTTTTTTTGTAAAAACATAACCTTGGATTGACTGAAGCAAGACGAGGAAAAAGGGAAAAACACATACACGCATATTTGTATACATGTGTACATACATATGTGTGTACATACATACGTATGTACATACATACATACGTACATACATACATACATACATACATACATGCACACACGTACATGCATGCATGCACATTATACCTATACATATATATTTATGTATTTGCTATTTTTGGATGTACAAATAAAATATCATTTCATGCCTTTATGTAGCATTTGGGTGTGGCTTGGAATGGATTATCTCTGTTTATTTGTATTTCAATTGCTCATACAAAAAACAATCTGGTTAATGAACAAAGCCCCAGAATGAATTACGTTCATATATAGAGACCTTAATGCATATATAATTTGTGCATGGTATGAACACATGTTATATATGTCCACGTACACACACGCAATATGTGCATTTTGTAAATCATAAGGCAATATTTTCAATATAAATTGAATTTATATAACTATTGTTGTATTGTGGCCAGAAGCAAGATCAAGACAGGCAAAACTAGATTTTTGTGATTTTTAGTGAAAATACCATTGGTAGTGGATGTTACAGTGATGTTAACTTTGTAGTTAGCATTTTAACAGGGATATTCGAAAGAATAAGGTTGGTTAGAGAGTGAACTTTTAGTAGTAAGGATTACAAATGCCCTGCATCATCAGGAAATGACTCATGTCAGGCTTAAGACCTTGAAAATATTTTTCAATAAGGACATGACAATTTCTTCAATAACATCCAGATGCATTTATTACTTGTATCAGACAACCGATATTCCGTTACACTCTTTTAATGCATGCACAACAATACAATACTGCTCATGTTGCAACTGCTGCTGCTAGATGCACTGACATCCAAGATCAAATCAATAAAAAGACCATTCAGTTAAGTAAAGCCTCATTTGTATGTTTAGTGTTTCTTCTCCCTACTTTCCCTCCTATTATGGTGACCTTTACTCTTCTGACTTATTAAGTTGCATCTTTTTGTTTGTCATCTCCATGGTTTTAGCCCTAGGTTAGTGGTTCTCAATCATTTGTTATCTATGAGCCCCTTTAGTTCCTATTTTACTCTACCGGACCGCCATTACCATTCACTGTATATAGAATTAGTCCGTCTATGTTTTTATAATTAAATATTATTAGGAATTGTATAAAAAATTTTTCAAATATTTTGTATATTATATAAGCTTAACCAATTTATTGCACATAAATTTTAACAATGAAATCTTATGTGGATCCCCAAGGGTTATATGGACCCTTGTTGAGAATCACTGCCCTAGATCCTACACTAAGCACTTTCTCAAACATACCTTTCTCTAATTGTAACCCTCTGGAATTCCCTCACTGTGTGTTTACTAGTGGTGATGACGACAGGTCTTAAAACACAAGCATGTACATGTTTTTCTTGCATTCATTGACTTATAAAACTTTAAACTGAATATCAACTGCATCAATCTCACCTGTCTGGGTTGGCCAGCAAAAGCTTGATAACTTTCCCTTCTTCTTTGACTAATTAAAACAAATTGCAGAAATTTAGTAGGCAGCAATTCAAATCTTTTTTAATCAGTGCAGACAATGGTGCAAACACAGGAGATTGTAATGTAATCTTGAGACTGGCAAAGCACCAATTGAACCATAGTAGTTATAAGCATGAGCAGGCATGAATTGAAGGTCATAGAAAATACAAGTTCTATACTGTGTTAGAAGTGTGGCTTGTGATAACATGGTAGCTAGAGGTATTGTAGTTAAGGATAGTATTAACAAAGTAGTAGAAATATCATACTTGTAACAATATGGAATCTGAATGTATAATGGTGAGTTGTTGAATGTCAGAAGACTGGCTATTTCAGATGAGATGAGACATGTTGGGAAAACAGGGTGGTTAAATGAACATAATGATAATGAGATATTTTTTAATTGTTTGAGCATTTTCTCTTTTACTTTATATTTAAAATTTGTTTTTAGTATCCATTTTGAGTGAAACTACCATAATTTTGAGATATATCTTATTTATTTGGTATGTAAGAAGGGAAGTAGTTAAACATGAAATTCTGTGTACTTTGTGCACAAAAGGCATGAGAGCATCTTTGGCAGCCTGAGACAGAATTAGGATTTCATATGCACTATATGTACAGCAAGAGTTAGAAGTTTACACACCTATGAAATTAATACTATGTACTGGTCAGACATCTCATTAAATGTTGTTGGTTGTTTATGTTACTCAATTGAACTGGCCATAGCTACAAAAACTTAGAAGGTTAACTTTTACATAATATGAATAGCCATTTATGTACTAGAGCAAGAACCCTGGTCAGTTTTGACTCTTTCTTTCATTCTGTAGCCTTTCATCTTCTAGCATGAAATCACTTTCCTCTCTATTGTAGTCCCACTTATTCAAAGGGGCTCTTAGTTTAGCAAGCTGTATGGCAAACTTATTAGTGCTGATACAATGAAAAATAAAAGAAAAAAAAGAGCACAAAAATATCCTGTACTCTCTGTAAAATGGTTGATATGAGAAAAGGCGTTCAACCAGACATTGGAGTATGATGCAGTTCTTGGACCTGTCTGATCTTGTCAAGATATGCAACCTTGCCAGGATGGAAGATGAGGATGATAATAAAGATGGTGATGATGGTGGCAATGTGTGTATGTATTTGCATGTGTGTGTGTGTGTAATCATACGTACAAAGCCTGGTACTACATTACTTTGAAATGTTTTCTATTTTTATGATGTATGTGTAATAATGTAAAAAAATTATAGCATTCAGCAATTATAAAGGGAAATCTGTAATAACATGCACCAAGTATGGATCCAGGACCTCCATATACTGCAAGCCAACTTTCACTGGACGATACCTCAACTTCAATTCCTACTATCCATACAGTGTAAAGAGAGGGATTGCTCAGTGCCTAAAACATCGAGCAAAGTATATAAGTAGTGATCCTGATACACACCATGAAGAAATGATCAAGCTAAGTAACAATCTATTTAGCAACAACGACCCCAAAAACATACTATCCACTCCAATTATGAAGAAAAGAGAGGATGAAACCCATAAACTGACCACAGTCTGTCTACCCTATGTGAAAGGCCTCTCTGAAAAGATACAAAAGATATGTGGCCCATATGACATGAGGGCAGTATTCAAGAGTAATACAACACTTCGCAAATATCTTCTTCAATTAAAACTACCAATAAAAGAGAATATAACCAAAGACTGCATGTACTCCATCCCATCCAGCTGTGGTAGGTTATACAAAGGTGAAACTTGCTACTAGCAATGGCCCCAAAAGTCTTGGTCTCTTGTCATGACCTCCATAAGGCCCGACATTCAAAGATCATGCTACAGGCAATATATATATAAACCTCTGTCAGCTCATTCATCTATGTTTTACATTCCTAAAGGCACAATCTATTTACAGTTGATATTTTCATCCTTATGCCAAATATCTCCATCACCACCATTACATGCCCCTTCTCCCTAAAAATACTTGTAAAAAAAGACTAGACATCTTTTCTCATTTTTTCATTAAAATAATACTTATTAGTTTTAGAGAAACTTTAAGTAAACAGTGTCTCTTGTCTCATTTTTCATTCTCTCTCTCTCTCTCAAGGTATTTTAAAATTTCACATAAATTACATATAATTGGACTGAAACCAATAATACAATAGTTAATATTTTCATTGTAGAAAGTGACTTTGATAATTATATCTGCAAGGTATCCAGATTTAGTGACTTACAGCAAGTACTTGAGGAAACCTATTAGTCCACTATTCTCTTATCATTTTTGAGAAATTAACTGTCTGCTCAACTTTGTTCAAATCAGATCAGAAAATGACCCATTTTAAGTCAGTTTCTCTTTTAAGTTCTCTAATATTTTCCTGTTCATATCTTAATAAGGACATATTTTCTTTATATTATCAAGATAATTTCTTCCTCGTGAGTTTTATCTAGAAACTCTGTTTTATAAAACAACTTAAAGTAATCTACTTCAACAATACCAAGGCACAATCACTATACCTTTGTAACTCTATAACAGCACTCAAAAGACTCAAAGATATTATACATCAATGTTTCCCAACCTATTTTCCGCCAGGCCCCCCACTATAGATTTCCAGAAAAATGCATGGCCCCCACCGATGGTTAGAAAAAAAGATTTCATTTTTAATATTTTGTCACAGTTATTTAATACAAAAGAATCTACCTGTAACTCTTTTAAGTACTGAGTACCAAAAAAAAGTACATTATTGACTAAGAAAAATAGTGAATCCCTTTAATGGGAACCTTGTGCCTGGCGACTATGACAGATTTCGTTGACTTGAGGAGACAATTTTGTTAGCTTCAGCTGTAGCATTAGAACAGCGCTATACTGTACCAAATAGTCTCCACACAGTATTGGTTTGGCTAGGCTGAGTGTAGGTGTAATGTGTTTGCTGTGAAAAAAAATTTTTTCACAATTCCATGTTCCACTTTAAAAAAAAAATGAAAAGAAAAAATTTTGGATGCCAAGCCCCATGTTGGGAATCATTGCTATACATGATAGTTTTCATAATTCCACTTAATCTCTCATGGAGGTTTCATGTACTCCATTGTCAAAATTTAATTTCAAAGGCTTATTTTTCCATGTTGAGTAGCAGGCAATGCCTCAGGGTTATTCATATATCTAGGTCAGAGTGGTTGTTTATATCCACATTCTAGATTTCATCCAAAAGAAGGCCATCTGCTGATTGGCAAGGGCACACCAACATGTTACAGCTGTTATTATAATGGCCTTTGTCACTCTGAATTGAGTGTACTTACTCCATCTAAGCCTATGATGGAGCTGCCTCTTGTCTTTATTATCCCAGAGCCTTCACTATATGCTTTTCTTATTTTTTCTTCTTCAGAACTGAAAACATTTGGAATTACCTTCAAACCCCCATTTTCCTATATACACTATGTTCTGAAAGTTCACAACTAACTTCTACATCTCAATATTTGTTACCTATAAGTGGTCACTTAATTGCGTACAATCATCCTTTATCTTACAGTGTTTCTTCACTGTGACATCTGATAGGATAACAATTACCATCTGTTGATATAAAAAGTATCCTGTTGCATTGGACCATTTGAGAATAGCCTTCCTTGCTTTTGTTGCTGGCTGCATCATCATCATCATCAGTAGTAGTAGTAGAAGTATTATTTTGCAGTAATCTTTTTCTATTGTGTTTTCATTGCATGATAGAGCACAACTTTGTGCACCTTGGTTTTACTGAGTGGTATTTTTTTTTTATATTTCCTGTTGTATTAAAAGTTTTTGCCATGATGTATGTAATACCCAGTAGTGCTGTTTTCTATGTGATATATTTAGAAACCCTGAGGTTTTAGTTTTCAGTTGCATCATCATCATTTAATATCCATTTTCAATGCTGGCATTTCCAAACCACCTATTTATGATAAAGATTGCTTCCGTTTTCAGTCCTTCATATTCTGGATATCTCACTCTCCACATCTTTATATCTTGATAACTTTTCAGTTTCTTTTTTGAGACATATGTATGGTCTTTGGGGACTTATACTTGATGTAGGAGATCGTTCTTTGTGGTCCATGACGCTAAGTAACTTTTAATCCCATATGATCAGCTAAAGGACTTAAAGGAGATACGTTATTAAAACCAAAATGATTCCAGAAATCGAAACAGAATACTTAAATGAAAAAAAAAACATAAATAATAATAAACAAGAACAAAGCAAGTAAAAACATAGACAAAAAAAACAACATAAATACAGGCCTATTGATAAGCAACAAAATTAACATTAGAACATCTGCATAATACTGACCAACAAACCAAACTTGTATAATGCAAAAAGATACTATGGCTAATAGTTTCTTTCCAACATTCTTTTGTTTCTTAATACCTCATTATATGCTTATGGTAGTTTCTGATTGAAAACTTTTTATCATATTCCACAATCAAGAATCCTTCTGTCTTGGCTTTGCATCTGGTACTTCTTAACCAGTACTGTAATTTTTCTTTGTTTTTGTCCTATTTAATTTTGCAAGTGTTGACTATGTAAATAATTTTTCCTACCATTATTTTAGCATGGCATTCTTTTCAGTTAGTTTTTCCTTCTTTTCACAATTTCTGTTGTTTCTTCTTTCACCTCTCAATTGTCTGTTACATCTTTTTCTGTTTTGTTTTTATTGATACCCTTCAAAGCTGAAAATATCTTTGTTTTCTTTGGTTTTTTGCTTTGTAGCTATTGCTCTTTGCTAGATATTAGTACCCCTAATCCCTCTCTCTATTTTTGCTCTCTGCATAAAATCCCTGTGCAGGATTTATGACACCATAGTATGTACCTATTGTATGGCTGGTTTGTCCTATGTCATTAGCTGCTTCCAGCTTAGAGCGGCTTTCCTGAAAGTCTTTCAAATCATTGATAGCTTACAATTTTAAGTGTTTTACTGTTTATTCATTGCATTTTTGTTATACATTCTGATTATTGGTTCAGACTTGGTGAGGCTGTTATAAGTTTTCTAATAATCTAATCCATACTTTCTCAAATTCTTTCAATTTTCCCCTTTCTTCTCAAGTCTCCTGTTGCAGTATTGTTGACTGATAACTACCCTGTAGTTATAGAAAGCTTTTAACATACTTTATTTTCTTTTAAGATGAATATTTTATCTTGTGGAAGGATTAATATGATGGGTTTTATAGAGTGTAGCTCCAGAGATTGTAATTTGTAGGTAACCAATTTTCTTTTGTGGCTGTTATATGAGTTACATAAATTAGATGATTAATCTTGGTGGTGTTGATGTTGACATTTATATCCTGAATCTTTTTGATAGCTGTATTGCAATTCACTATTGTTGCTATAATTTGTTACCAAGTTAATTTTGGAAAGGTCTTTTGCTGTACTATAACAATCTGTTTTATGGTTTGGTACTGTTTTTGATAGTTTTTTTTCCTTCATTTTGGCCTCTGTTATTATGTTTTAGTCAATATATATTTCTCTTAAGCTTGGTTTTCATTTGTTATGGCAGAAAGAACATTGCTTGTGAAATCTATTTTCCTCCTTTAATTTTCTACAAATTTTATGTTAATGACAAATGGTTTTCAAAATACATGTATAATAATGATGAAAGATTTTCACAAAAAAGAACAGCTCTTAGATCAGTTTTGGGCCACCTTTTCTAAAAAATAGTGGGTTGCATGAGACATGGCTCATCATCAGGTAGGCTGCACTTCTAAAACAATACAAGGTCATTTTTTGTTTGAAATGTCATACAGAAAGTCCCGTGGGTCACAATTTGCCCATCATCATCATCACTTAACATCGTTTGTCCATACTGACATAGGTTAGACCGTTTGACCAAAGGTTTTGGTCATTTGTTATTGTCTCCATGAGGCCCAATACTTGAAAGGTGCTTTTCATGTGCCACTGGCACAGGTGCTAATTACGCAACACCAGCATTGGCTACATTGCCTCTGTGACGCCCAATGCTTGAAAGGTATCTTTTATATACTACTAGCATGGGTGCCAGATATGTGACACCAACATGATTGTCTTACAATGTTTAGAATACCTATGTGTAGGTATAGTACAATTTCAGACATAAGAAGAGTTAGTTGTGTTTTGTTATTCTTGCTATTTTATATAAGGTTATGAAGATAACTAATTCTTTATTTTCTCTTCTTTTTCTCGCTTTTATACTCTCTCTCCTTCCCTTCTCTTTTGTTTTATCTTGCTCCTGTTTCTGCCAAACCATATTGAGTTGTCATCACTGTAAGTTCTTGAATCATAAAATATAGTTTTTTTTCTCTCTCTCTCTCACAGCTGCAACCACTTTGCTCATTTCAACTGGTGTTGACTTTTAAAGAGGTTGTTGATGTTGTTTGTTATGGAAATCAGCTCTGTTGACCCATGGAATGAATGTTGCCATCTGGCTATGTCATGCTGCCATCTCTTCTGGAACTGTATTGCACATTTCAACTTGAAGTGTTTGGCCATGTGAAGTGTAACATTCAACTGAAACATCTGTGTATATACTCACACACACACACACACACACACACACACACACATGCATGCATGCACACACCTCCAAAGACAGCTATCTTGATTATTTGGGATGTTGTCAACTTAACACAGAAATTCAGCCTATTTTGATTATTAGTGAGATGTATGCGTGATTTATATTTGATTTGATCAAGATTTATTTTCAAGTGCAACTGAAGACATTCCTCATATTTTTAGCCTTCAAGGGAATTGATTGATTAAGTCATTACAATACTGGATAGAATGTCCCTGTGGTATTTGATTCGTATCTATACACTCTAAGTTCAAATTTGCTGAGCTCAGCTTTGCCTTTCATCCTATTGGAATCGATAAAAAAAATCACCAATCTAGGGTTGTGGATTGGCAGAATTGAAAGACCATTTGGACAAGATATCTGGCAGTATTTGTTCAAATCCCACCATGGCTTACTTGGTGATAGATATAATTTGACATCCAGTTTAATACCTCTGCTTGGCACCTTCAGTGACTTTATTGGGATTCATTCTGCTGCAAGCATTTGGATCAGATCTTTGGTATGAGGATACCTTTATCTCTCCCTCCTACTTATCTTGGAAGCTCCATAAAAGGTGATGAGCATTACCTATCCTCTTGATTATAAGATTAGTTTAAAATCTTGGCACAAGGCCAGCAGTTTTGGGGGAGGAGTAAGTTGAATACATCAACCCCATTGTTCAACTGGTACTTTTTTTATTGACCCTGAGTGGATTAATGGTAAAGTTGACTTTGGAGGAATTTGAACTTAGAGCGTAAAGACTGACAAAATACCTCTAAGCATTTTGTCTGATGTGCCAACGATTGTGCCAGCTTGTCACTTTGCTGGTGGTTATAAGATTTAAAAAAAACTATAACAAAACCCATAACATTTGTAGGATTCTCTATTGATCAGAAAATTTAATATTCTGTGTTGTGGTATGTAATATTAAATAGATTAAATTTAAGACCAAAATATATGTAAAAAAACCCGTTATAAATGGAAAGTTTAGGAGTTATTAATGACAATGCTCTGATTGGAAGGAGGGTGCTTTCATCAGTTTAAGAATAAGTATTGTAGAGTGACAGCTTAGAGTAGAAGACCAGCAAGCTATATCACTGGGTAAATCTTTGTCAATGATGGAAAAGTTAGAAAGGTTCATTTAGTGACCAATGAGAAATCAGCAAATTTTAATCCAGAAAATTATATTTTACATTGGTGTGTTGTGTGTCAGATTGGATATTTTTTCTGATAATTAGAAAAGAAGTTACATATTTTATATTTTTGCATGTTCATTTGAGTTTTCTAAGTGAGGATATATTTAGTTCATTGATTAAAAGTAGATTTGATATTTCATAGCACAATGGTAATAGATGCAGCTGATCGATACATGTGTATCCATTTAGCAGTTAAACCAACCATATCTTCTATCCATTTTTATGTTCAAACTGGTCAGATCTGGCTTCTTAAACCCCTACAGTATCATTCTAAAGATAAATAATCACATCATCGAAATCTCAAAGCTACAATGCATGATTAATTCAAGACAATGTGAATAAACAAGCATTACATTTGACAGAATAATCTGAATGCTAAAGGATGAAGGCAAAGGATGGATTTTATTTAGTCATTGGGTCAAAGGGATTTAATACTTCAAAACACAAAACAAGATTCCATTGCAGTTCAATGATAGCTAGCCGATTGTTGTCTTCCTTTTTTTTTTTTTTACAGTTATTTTTGCATATAATAAAGTTACTTGCAAAACAACATTTTAGGTAACTGGATTAATCAATTCATTTTACCACAGCCTACATGGACATCAGAGTACTCCCCCCCCCATTTATACATTTAATTTTTTTCTTCCAGGGTATCCTTGTATCTCCTCTGTTACAAGACACCTAGGCTTGACTCTCTATCACACTTTAATCTCTCAACACCTGGTATAGAACCATCGCCCCTCCTTTCCCTCTACTAAATGTGATGGGAGTATTTAACCTGCACTGCATTTAGTTGAGGGAGCTTTTTCTTTTTCGCTTCTTCCTGTTTTTTTTTTTTGTCTTGCAAGTTACTTAGTAACTTCACTTGTGCTTACTACATGAAAAATGCACCTAATACACACTGAAAAGTGATTGACACTAGAAAGGGCATCCAGCCATAGAAATCATGCCAGAGCTGATATTGGAGCTCAGTGCAGTTCTGCAGCTCACTGGATCCTGTCAAACTGTCTAAGCTATACCAGCATGGAAAATGAACATCAAAAAATGATGACAATGATAATTGTGTTTTAAAATTTCAATAATTACATTTGTTTTGGTTAATTTTGATGAAATGAATTTTGAAATTTAAATCTGATTACCTTTTTGTTTCTTTTTATTTTACAGAGCAGAAAAATCCGAGGTTCTTTCTGAGGATTTACTTAGTGTTGAAAAAAGAGTTGAACAAGTGCGATCAGCATGCATGAACACAGCAAAAAAGCTAGATTTAAGCATCCAGGGCTCTGGCACAGACATGGAAAAAAGATTAGTAAGTACTTCTGCTTCTTGTAATTAATATTTATTCTTTTGTGAGGCAACAAGCTGGCAGAATCGATAGTGCATCAGGAAAAATGCTTAGCAGTATTTCATCAGTCTTTACATTCTGAATTCAAATTACGTTGAGGTTGACTTTGCCTTTCATTCTTTCAAGGTCAATAACATAAGTACCAGTTGAGCACTGGGGTTGATGTAATTGACTTACCTGCTCCCTGAAATTGCTGGCCCTGTGCCAAAATTTAAAACCAATATTTATTTTCTGCAGGTTCATTCTTTATTCTTGATTTGTTATTGCTGGAGCTGGGAAAATAAAGTACTCAATGCTTTCATTAAACTTTTTTTTTTATACTTGTTCCAGTCGTTTGACTATGGCCATGCAGGAGCACTGCCTTTAGTCAAACAAATTGACCCTAGGACTTAGTCTTTGTAAGCCTAGTACTTATTCTATTGGTATCTTTTGCTGAACTGCTAGTTACAGGGACGTAAACACACCAACATTGCTTGTCAAGCAATTACGTGTGTGTGTGTGTGGGACAAGCACACACGCGTGTGCACGCGTGCACACACACACGATGGGCTTTTTTCAGTTTCCATCTACCAAATCCGCTCACAAAGCTTTGATTGACCCAATGAAAAAATTATATATCTGCACTGAAAATTTAATCTATTTTTTTGCATTTTTATTTTTCCATATTAGCATGACTTAGATGTTTGTTTAGATTAGGACATTATTTGAAACTGACTATTCAACCAGGAAATAAAATGGCAGATATTTTTTTTTTCTTCTTAGTTTCTCAAAAATTTTCCATTACAATATTGTTAAGTAATACTTTGCAAATATAGAGTTACAGACAGCCTTCAACATAATTTCTTTCCTTCTTGTACCAGGACCAATGTGAAATCTATATGAGGACAACTATTTTAAACATTTAACAACTGTTTTATAGTACATTCTTCATTAAAAATTTAGAACTTTTAAATAAAACATAGCTTTTAGCTTATTGTCAACTGGCAAGTAACCAACCATATGTTTACTGTTCATTTTAAAATGTTTTGACATGTAGATGTATCTAGACAATGGAGATCAGTTTCAATGTTTAGCTGGTAAATTGTAATTGTTTGCTCATTTCAGTCATTAGACTGCAGCCATGTTGGGGCATGTTATTGTCTATATCTTTATTTAACCCTTTAGCATTCAGATTACTCTGTCGAATGTAATGCTGATGTATTGCATTGTTTTGAATTTAATCATGTATTATCTTGTGGCTTTGAGATTTCAATGATGTGATTGTTTATTTTTACAATGACATTGTTAGGTAGGTGTGAGAGGCTAAATATGGCCAGTTTGAACATAAAACAGATGAAAAATTTGGGGCCAGATATGGCTAGTTTAAATGCTAGAGGGTTAACATGGTGAGCTGGCAGAATCATAAGCATGCCAGGCAAAATGCTTAGCAGCCTTTTGACCATCTTTATGCTCTGAGTTCAAATTCAGCTGAGGTCAACTATGCCTTTCATCCTTTTGAGGTTCATAAAATAAGTACCAGTTGAACACTGGGGTTGGTATAATCAACTTACCCACCTTCCCCAAAATTCTTGGCCTTGTGCCAGAATTTGAAACCATTGTTTCTATCTTTATTTACTTTGAGTTCCTCTGTTAAATATGATTTACATCAAGACAATACTACAATTATCTGTATTATTGTTGTTATTATTATGAAGGTGGCGAGCTGGGAGAATCGTTAGCACGCTGAGCAAAGTGCTTAATGGTATATCGTGTGTCTTCATGTTCTGAGTTCAAATTCCACCAAGGTTGACTTTGCCTTTCATCCTTTTGGTGTCAATAAAATAGTACCAGTTGAGTACTGGAGTTCAATGTAATCAACTATCCCCCTTCCCCAAATTTCAGGCTTATAGTAGAAAGGATTATTATTATTATTATTATTATTATGTCCATATTGTATGCTGCTTAAATGAATTAGGTTTGTCTATGCAACAGCTTATATATATCATCATCATGGATTTTAGGTGGACGAGACTTCAAGGCAATATCTTATGAGCAAATGCATTTCTCAGTTCCAACCCTTTTAGTCACTTTTTACAACAAGCAGGGATACAGTGTACTTATTCTAAAACTCTAATGTACCCATTAATCTTGTACTTCCTGACTTTGCTTAGACCTAACCACATCACTTTCTCCCAGGCTTTCTTAACCTCATTTCATTGCAAACAGTACTGCAATTAGACGACCGTATTGTATAATTTGCATCCATTATTTTACTATACATGCAAATATGTGCTTCTATGCACTAAGTGTCTATACAAGAGACTTTCTCAGGATGAATGCTGCAATATTACAGCACTCTTATAATACATCCACATTAAGTTGGATCCAAAGACTGCCATTCAGTAATAATACTGTCTTCATTGCTAATATCTAATTTTTTTCCCCTGCCTGCCTGCTGATAGCAACACCAGTGACTGAATAGTTGTCGTTTTTCTCCGTAAATATTGATGGAAGGGAGATTTTGGCTAACATGCAATTAGTGGATACCTGCTGCTGATGAAGTGCAAAACACATCAAGATCTTGGGATGCAGCAATTCCACTGCCAGTGCTGGACAGTTCTTGCCTGGTACTGGTGTCTTTGTGCTTCTGTGCACTAAACATCTATATGAGAAACTTTCTTAGGTCAAATACTGCAGTAATATGGCACTCTTATAATATATCCACATTAAGACTACCATTCTTATATATGTGTATATATGTATATTGTGTGTGCATGTATAACAGAGCTAGTAGTGATTATCAAACCAGGTAAAATACTTCATAAGCTCTCTGTTGGTATACTAGACTAACAATATTGTTTAGATTAGTGACGAACTCCAAGTATTCTTATTGCAGCATCTGAATTTATGGTTCATCACTACAATTCTGTATTGTAAATCTGTGATTGGGCTCCGGTCAAACTGGTTTTCATACAGTGATATATATAAGACAAGTTATAAATAATGGTGATTACATGTTTTTCTTTATTAGAGTACATTTGACTGTGTAAAAATCTAAAAAAATTAATGCTACTTTCATCTGAGCCATTTCTGGTTATAACAAAGCAGAACACACTGCTTTGTTATTATCAGAAATGATTCTGATGAAAGTAGCATTAATTTTTTTAGGTCGTTCAATTTTTCTCAACTGATCAATAGACCAATTGAGTAAAGCTACCAGTAACATACCTATACTGACTACTTGAAACAACTGTAAGCCAAATTTACTCTAATATAGAAATATATGTAATGTCATATATATATATATATATATATATGTGGCCCAGTGGTTAGGGTGTTGCGCTCACAATTGTGAGATCCTGGTTTCAATTACTAGACCAGATGGTGCATTGTGTTTTTTTAGTAAAACCCTTCATCTTACGTTGCCATGTGATCACTTTGATGCCTGACATGTGGTACACTGTGCACCTGTTCAGGCAACACTGATTCGATGGAAGAAGTAAGCTAATGTACAGCACATATATTTGGTCACTATAAACAAAACCATTTGTGCAAGTCATTCAGCAGAAACCAAGCACTCATGTGTCATCTTTGACAGAAGATTTTTTCTCACACACACACACACATTATCTTTGAGATAATCCTGGTACTGTGGATCATGATTGAGTTACAAAACTTTGACCTAAAATAAAACTCAATCAGTTTTTGTAATAAGTATATTTGTTATTGAGATTATTCCCTTGTCTACAAAAACCTACGTAAGCACCTTTTTCTTATTTTTAACATTGTGTCTCTTACATTATTTACATTTGATGGATATTTGTCCTCATTTTGTTTGTTGTTAGCACAACGTTTCGGCTGATATACCCTCCAGCCTTCATCAGGTTTCTTAGAGAAATTTCGAACCTGGGTTCTCATTCCTAAGGTATTTTTCAATGTTATTATTATTATTATTCAGGTCACTGCCTGGAATCGAACTCAGAATCTTGGGGTTAGTAGCCCGTGCTCTTAACCACTATGCCATATGCCCGGCATAGTGGATAAGAGCCCAGGCTACTAACTCTAAGATTCTGAGATCGATTCCAGGCAGTGACCTGAATAATAATAATGATAATAACATCAAAAAATACCTTAGGAAGGAGAACCCAGGTTCAAAATTTCCCCAAGACACCTGATGAAGGCTGGAGGGTATATCAGCTGAAATGTTGTGTTAACAACAAACAAGATGAGGACAAATATCTGTCAAATGTAAATAATGTACATAATTCCTCATCTCTAAGATATAGAACTGTATTGTGTCTTTTACCTTTTACTTGTTTCCAGTGATTGGACTGTGGCCAAGCTGGGGCACTACCTGAATAGGCTTAGTCAAAAAATTGACCCTCATACTTATTTTTAAATCTGGTACTTATTCTATTGGTCATTTTTGCCGAACCACTAAGTTACAGAGCTGTAAACATACCAACACTAGTTGTCAAGCAGACACACTTACACACACACTCTCTCTCTCTCTCTTTCACACAGACACACATATACACACATACATATATATATATATATATATATATATACGATGGACTTACACACTTTCCAGCTATCAAATTCTCTCCCAAGGCTTTGGTTGACCTGGGGCTGTAGTAGAAGACACTTTCCCAAGATGCTGTACAGTGGGACTGAATCTGAAATTATGTGGTTGCAAAACAAGCTGCCCACAGCCATGCTTACACCTGTATATATATATATATATATATATATATATATATCTAACAGCTGGTGATTTGATGAACCCATTATTTATGAACTCATTGATTAACTGATTACACACTGTTGAAGTTCTGCCTAATACATTCCTACATACTGTGAACGAAGAGATTTTCCAACTGAAAATTAGTTACTTCATGCTACTGACTACTTTCAGTTAAAGCACTCTTTATGCTTCAAGGCTTTATGCTAAAGTACATGGATTGGTTCAGGAATCAGTATAAAACTATCTGCTCTTAAAAATACACAAACCTGTTATCTCAAATTCTTGAATAATGGATCAGAATAAGACAGAGGGGGGTCTACACAGCAAAGTAGTAAATTGGTATTTTTAAGGTCCCTGAAAAAACTTTACTTTGGATGTATGTATTGGTATGTTTTGCAAGAAACAGCTTGGCTTCTTTCTCTAACATTTTACATAGTTCAGCCTACCCTAAGTTAATGTGTGAAAGACAAAATAGGAATTTTGAAAGAAGTTTCTATAAAACTAGTTTTTAAACATCAAATGGTTATGGGGGTCCACCAGAATAAGATAGTAATCAAAGGGTTCATAGATAAAAAGGGTTGAGAACTCTCAGACTAGGATTAAAAAAAAAGTGGGTATTGGGAAGGCACTTTGATGTACAAATAAATAATTAGTAAGATTGGTGTATTTAGACATAAGTGTTACTTTTCTCAGTGAAATTTAGTTTGTTACTCTTTTACTGTTTTACTTGTTTCAATCATTTTGACTGTGGCCATGCTGGAGCACGGAAAGTTTTATATAACATTGTTTCACCCCCACCCATCTTCAACGTAACATGTGCGCGTGCACGCACGTACACACACACACACACACACACAAGCTATGCTTTAAATCTAAATTTCCTCCCTTAAATAGATGCATTTAAATTTATCAAACATTACAGACAAAACTTACATCTAATGTTTATCTATTGCTATTCTCATCATCACATTGTCTATTGTTACATGTTGCTACTGTTTGAACAAGTTTGTAACACAGCATATTTCACTGTAGTTTCATCCTGTAGTTTTTATGTGTGAGACTCAACAATTGTTGTTCTTATAGTGTAACTCTTGGCCATCTTTGGATAAGCAACAAGCCTTGAATCAAAAGCATTCCAACCATGACTTCCTTGTCATTTTTTTTTTATCAAACAGTGTATCTTATGCAATATCCAATATGTCCTTTCTGTTTTAAGACAGTGGGATATAGTTTGTGGAAGACTTCCTGTCTAGTTCTAGCAGGCTGAGTGACCGCACAGAGGCTCAACTGTTCTATCTTGTGGTATTGAGTTCGAATTCTCTTTTGAACAAAACCTACAAATAGACATTCTTCTCAAACAAGTGTGTTATGACCTTATCATTTAATGCCATGATAAGTTAAGATTAATTTAATCGAACTCACTTGCTCCTAAATATTCTTTGGTTTCCTGATGGATTTTCTTATAGATAACTCCTCTATTTTGATTCCATGAATGGCTGTATGAGAAGTATTTTCAAATACTCAAGAGGCCTGTTTGTTAAGCTTTGACATTGGTGTTGAGACGAAGGCATGTTAGTGAGAAGCCTTGACATTGGTGTTGATATGAAGGCAAGTTAGTGAGATATATGTGTTGGCATTTTTTTTTTGTGTGTGTGTTTTGTATACAATTAATTATGGGCAGTACAATCTGAGAAGACTAGTGGAGATCTGTCAGTCAGTTATGCAGCCTTTCTTTCAATCTTTCATACAGCCTTTCTTTTGAATTGCACTTTTGACTTATTTCTAATTACTGAGAACCCACTACATTAATTGTCCTTATTTGACTTCTATACTATAGCAGCTGACTTACATATGCCTCATGTGATCTGCCTTTTATAGGATCAAGAAACTTTTGTTTCCAACAGATCTCCCCATTTTCTATCCCTAATCCATTTCTTCTTATTGTCCAGACCACACAATGTATTACAATATCATTCCGAAATATGGTGTCTGTAACTGCATAAAATCTTCTCAGAGCTGAATGTCTGTAACAAAAACTCCAGTACTCTGACTCGTGATATGTCTTCCCCATTTTCAAATGCATTTGCTGTCTCTATCAATCTCCAAACAACCTCTGACAATTATTCAACTATTTCTTATCTTTCATTTAGGACATTTATCCTATCTTGATTCTATCATTACTATCACACAATTACTAGGGAATTATCTGCACTAGCTAATCCCTTCACCTATCCATATCTCTCAATGACATGCTGATTCCAAAAGTAAACCCACTATTAATCTGTCAACACAATATCTGTCTCATAAGATTATTTGATCACTCCTGATCAAATCTGCCTATGCTTGTCAAACATTGTGATTGACCAAATTTATGAAAATTCTACACTAATTGCCTTAATCTATCCGAGATAGCTAAGTGGATGACTGATACCATCATCCTCAGTATGTCTTTCACAACTTCAAACCTCACAAACTTCACTTTCAGTGATACAACCCCTGGAGAAATTTGTTGTCACCATCAGCTGAGATGTGTTCACTCATTATTACTACTACACCTGCAAGAAAACTGTGAAGAAAGTTAAATGATATCCAAATAACCACCTCCTTTATCTCTTTGAATCTCTTTCTGTTTTGTGGCAAGAGTACAACACCCTCTGACAAGAATAGATAAGACCACTACATATAAATAGTAGTGGTCTGACATTGTCAGCAATTTGTAGTTTGGTCTTCAAAGTCCAGGTTCAGTTTACAGTTTGAGTTAGTGTGTTGGAAATATTGATTGTTGGTTCGTTATGTGTTTGTTACTGCCACTGTTTCTATTTTGTATTGTTATAACACTGTTTCAGTGTATTCTTTAGCTATCGCTGACAATATCAACCATACTACGATATTGGAGGCATAAGGATATAACACCTGGCGATGAGGATTTTTCAAAGCTCACATAGGTTATTTGGCAATTTGTGCATCAAAAATGGATTCAAGAGAAGCAACAAGAACAACTACTGGAGTTACTGAAGCAAATATTACAACAACAGCAGTTAACTGAGTTACAGTCAAGGAAATCCAAAAATTCAGTAAGTTCGTTTGTGCCAGATGGCATGGTGAACTTGATTTCTGAATTTACTTATAATCCAGAGTGGGGTATTACATTTCCTGCATACTATAGAAGATACAAGGAAATTTTTAACAAAAATTGCAAGTCATGGTCGGATGAGGAGAAAGTGAGGCTATGACTATGCAAGGTAGCTCCGGCCAAGCATGGATGCTACTGTAACTTTATGTTGTCCAAAAAGTCAAGTGAGATTTGTTTCCAAGAAACTATTGAATTATTCTCAAAGATCTTTTGTGACAAAAGTTTGTTATTTAACACTTGAATGGAATGTTGGAACTTAACAAAAAATGTTAATGATGACTTTATTACATATGCTGTACTTTAAACTTCAGGAATTCACTCAGGATATGTTTAAATCCCTTATCTTTGTGCAAGGCCTTATGGCAACTGAAGATAGAGAAATTCGGGCAAGGATTCTCCCCAAAATGGAACAGGCGAACCAAGGCTTAACTCTACAGACCATTGCAGAAGAATGTCAAACAATGGTAAATCTGAAGCATGACGTGAAAAAATTCGAGAGAAAGATTCCACAAAAATACAGATGTGTCAACTTGGAAAGTACAATCAGAGAGTTCCAGGCCCAATCCATGTTGTAGATGTGGAGGCCTACACTTCAGAAAAGAGTGTCCATTTATAAATTGAAAATGCTATAGTTTTCAGAAACTGGGTCATAAGAGCTCACACTGCACTACAAGATTATGAGGGTTGCATGTAAACAGTTCTAAGGTGTTTTCAACAGAAAGTGAATATGACACATAAAACAAGAAAATTTGCACACATAAAAATAAATGGTGTAAATAAATATGGATACACAGAAAAAAATCTGGAAACAGAGATTATTTAAAACAGTGAAAATTATGTGTGGCAAGATGGGCAATAAATTACATTTCATGGGTGAAATGTGTGCAGATGTCACATTTTGAGGAGAAACACGCAAAGCAAAAATATTCATTGTGGAGAATACAATCAGTTTGTTTGGTATAGATTAGATGGAGTTATTTGATTTATGGCACCTCCCCATAAGTCTCTACTGCAAAAACATAAATGGTTGTTCCGTTAAAAATAAATCATTTGAGGAATTGAAGAGAAAATTGAAAAAGATGTTTCCTCAAGTACAGTTGGAGGACTTAGGTCTATGTAAAAAGACTAAAGCCTGCTTTTAAGTAAGTGAAAATGCTGTACCTGTATTTAAACAGAAAAGTTGGACAGACTGGAAAAGAATGGAATCATCAAAAAGGTGGATTGCTCTAAGTGAGTGGCACCCACAGTGTGCTTTAAAAAGAAAAACAATAAGATTAGGCTGTGTGCCGATTTCTCTACAGGATTGAACAATTGCTTTCTTGGAGATTGCTTTCTCACTCAAAGTTACAAAGACTACTGGAACACAAATTCACCTCTGAGATAGGAAAACAATACCCAGGAATTTCTATCTTGTAAAATATAATAAGAACACCTACGTACAATCAACCCATCTGTATTCAACTGAGTGACATGACAAGTAAAGATTAATAGCTACTAGTAAAAACCACATTCACTACGTGCACCAGTAATCATTACATCCTATCATTAAATTTCATCTAAATTCATGCAGTGATAATAGTTTTATGATTTTTATATTGATGTAATTGCATTTCATCAAAATCTCTAGTTTCTCATAGGATTGGGGGATGTATGTAGAAAATGCTTTACAGAAATTTGAGTTAATGATCCTGTTACATCTAATTTTCATGTTTAGAGGAAAATTTGATCATTGTTAACAGGGCATGGTGACAGTTCTGGCTATGTTTTGGTCTTATTAGATATTGTCAGTGGAACATAGTCATCTTGATATCACTTCCTTTACATTTTATGCAACTATGGTTAGTCACAATTAAGGATGAATCATAATAACTACCATGATAGATGCACCTATAAATAGTACTTGAAACTTCAAAAACTAGGAATATAGAGATAAAGCACCGATATGAAAGATATTGAAAATAGTGCAATCAGGTTAATATGATGAGCATTGCAATGCCGGCAGCTGGTGAATTCTGGTCTGTTACTTTTGTTCAGTTCTTAATTGTAATTATTTCACCTACTTAGTTAACGCTGCACAGAAAGTTATGAATGCCATTCCATTCTTTGAATTCGTTGAAGGGGGCTCATCTGATCAATAAAGACAAATCAGCAGTTAACTCTGTGTTGTTAATATTTTGTTATTCTGTTACTTGTTTCAGTCATTAGACTGCAGCCATACTGGAGCACTGCCTTAGAGGGTTTTAGTCAAAGAAATCAACCCTAGGATTTATTCTCTGTAAGCCTAGTACTTATTCTATTGGTCTCTTTTGCTAGACCACTAAGTTACATGGATATAAATACTCTAACATCAGTTGTCAAGCAATGGTAGTGGGGATAAACAAAAGACACGCACACACACATACACACACATATGATGGGCTTCTTTCAGTTTCCATCTACCAAAGCCACTCTAAAGACTTTGGTCAACCTGAGGCTATAGTAGAAGACACGCGCCATGCAGTGGGACTGAATCTGGAACCATGTGGTTGGGAAGCAAACTTCTTACAATATAGCCATGCCTGCACCCATTGTGAAATGAATAAATATTTATCTGTCATTTTAATTAAATTATTAAAAGTATTACATAGAATTCAGACAGTAGCTTTGTTTTTTGTCCCCACACTGCCTCTTAACCTCTGTAGATCTTATACAAAATATTGTGTTCCTTTCTTACTTTTTAAAATTATATTCCTCTTATATGTTATCCCTACCCACATCACTAAATGTACTAGCTTCCTTCTTCTATCCTACTGCTATGCTGCATTATAGCCATATAGGGCCATCAACTGTGCCTTTCTCTCAACAACTACAACAAAGGTGGTTGAAACTGAGGCCATATTCTTAACCCCAAGTTGTGTTGCTGTAACATCTGTAGCAGAACTGTTCTTTCAACATGTTCTGTTTTATATATTTGCATTGAGAAGCTGAAGACAATGTTGGCAGCCTCTTAAAATTATCTGCTATATTTCTGTGTTCTTCCAGCTTGTTAATGATTTTGAGTTTAATAACCTGTAACTTCCTTGCATATAAAAATTTTCAGTCACTTTCTACAAGCTGTAACCTACATTAGAAGTTTATTATTTCAGACTGAAATATATTCCAAAGGTGAAAGTAGATGTTAAAAGTATTTTTAAAGAGACTATGCTTCATTTTTATATCTTTTACATTCAAAATGATGGTGTGGAAGTAAATTTAGTCAAAAACGATAATTGGTATCAAATTAAGACCACTGATAAACTTTTTGGTGAGGAATTTATAGAAGCTGTATCTGTTCTGTATAGATAAAGTAAAGTGATATCTTACAGATAGACTAGTTGTCAGCGAAATGTAGGCCTAAGATCACAGGCTAGGGATTTATATACGCTTATTAGCTTTGATAATTAGTAAAATGTTATCAAGTATGCCAGGATATTCAGTAGCTGGGTGAAAAAGGGAAGTTCTCATATTATTTTGAAATGAAACAAAAATGTTTTTTTTTTTTCAAAGAATACTCAATTGTTTTGAAAGGTATCGAAATCATAATCATCATCATCACCACCACTGTAATTGTCATTTTTTCTTCTTATCATTGTAATAGTAATACATTGCTATCATTTCATCAAATTATTCTTCCAAGTTTCAGTTAAAAACATATCTAATATCATTTACATCATGAAAATGTAAAAGTTTCAAGGGGATGTGAAATAGATAACTTCAAGGGTGAGCCTTAAAATGAATACATCTATAAACAAGAGCACTCACAGAGCACAAAGGCAACACTAACATCCTCTCAATGATTAGTCAGAGATGATTTTTTAAAATGAGAATATCTGAAATAAACTCAACTGCTTTATCAAACGTGAATACTAAAAATGAACCCGACCGCTCACAAAAGTTAAGTAAAAAAAAAAAAAAGAAAAATAATCCAGAATTCTTGTCTGGTACTGGATCGATCCCAAAATCTAATCAGTTCATGCCAGTCATGAGGCCAAACATCCTTGAAATTTTTCATCCAAATCCATCCAGCAGTTCTTGAGATATCTTGTCCACAACAAGCAAACAAACAAACACGACTGAAAACAATACCTCCGCCTTCACTAAAGCAGAGGTAATAATAGAACATAAGTAAGATTCAGTTGAGTTAGGAACTTAAATTGAGGCACCTCATTAGGTCAGAATAATATACACACACAACGATATTATGTAAATATCAAACTTGGTACACAAGCACTGGCCGAATGATATTCTTGCAGTGTATGTAGACAATTAGACCCAGCTGAGTGAAGAAATCTACTCTTGAGCTATTCAGACATCTTCATTATATTAAATATATGGTCCATAATATTTACTAAGGGCAGATTCCAAGACAGGTGAATAAAATATAAATGAGTAACAGTAGAGGTACAAGTGTCATTCCATTATGGCCGTTAGAAACAGCCATAATGGCTTGACACTTGTACTTCTACCGTTACTCATTTATATTCTATAAATAATAGGATGTAATATATTGATACATTGAGTTAAAAAAAGCCTTGGGTGGGAAAAAAAGGTCAAAGTTTACATTTGAGAAAACAAGCCATCCTGCAGATAGCAGATAACTTTTTTCATTTAAGGTTTCTTTTTAAAATCAGTATATTACATACTATTTTATTAATAGTTATATCTGCTTTGAGATTCACCCTAAAAAATGATTCATTTAATCATTGTTTTAAATATAAACTCATATATATACAAAGTTTATTATAGTGATGATGTTTTTTTACATTTTTAACCATTTTGAATTCAGTTTTGTTGATGTTAATTATTGGTTATTGTTTTTAAGTTGTTGTTTGTCATCAGGTCCAGACTGTTGGAACTGACTCATGATCAAAGATGCTCCAGTTTTGACTACTTTGTTTTTGTTATTTTTTAATACATAGATAAAATGTATATAGGTCTTGGTTATCTAATGTCTTCTTAAAAAAAAATCATTGTATTGTGTTGTTTTAATTATTAGCAATGTTATTTGAAAAAAAAGTTGCTTTTTCTATTACTAATCACTCGGTCAGGAAGTAGGGAGTGGAATATATTTTATGTTAATCAGTCTGACTAGACCCAGCAGAATTCCTTCACAACATAAAGGTTGTAGTTGTAAAGTTCGAATTTATATCTTTTGATGAATAGTTCAGCTCCTTAACACCATATCTCTTTTGCTCCATTCCTACATCTACTGTATTTCCACTCATACATTCATTGAGCCTTTATGTGCAATTCTATTGTGCACCTACTCTCACATCCATTTTGCCTCTACTGGTATTACCACTGCTCCTCTACACCCACTACCATTGTACCTATGCATCCACTACCATTGTACCGCCCCACTCACTGTTATTGTACCTCTATATTCACTGCCATTGTACAAGGGTTGTACTGAAGTAATGCAAGAGTGGATGTAACCTTTTTATTAAGTGATACAGGTTATTCAAATTGCAGACATTGGCAGAATAAATCTTACTCTCTTGTAACTCTTCTTCCTGTTCTTCTTTATTACTGGCAAATAATTGGTTCCAGGCAGAAGCAATGTGTCATAATTAAGTTTTTGACAAAAGAGTAGGGTGCAGCCTGTCTGACATCCACAGAGTGCTACAGGTTGTTTATAGAATTAACACTATTGACAAGAGTTATAAGTACAGATGGATGAAGAAGTTTGAAGAAGGGAGAAACCAACATTGAAAACAAATCACCACACACTGGAAGGCCATCGGCTTCGACCACTGATACAAATCCTTAGAGAGTAGATGAACTGATTTATGCTAACAGACATGCCACATCCTGTGAGCATGTTGAACAACTGGACTATGGGCATAATGCATTACAGAAGACAGTGGAAGACTTTGGGTATCAGAAAGTGAGTGTAAACTGGGTATCTCAGGATTGATACTCAATTTGAAGGAGAGAAGGGTGGAAATTGGTTCTGATCTGTTGAATGCATTTGAAGCCAATGAAGACAATTTTTTTTTTTTTTTTTTTGATCTGGTGATAGGAGATGAGATGTGAAAGTATCTTTATGCCTGGAAATTAAGTTTCAGTCCTTAGAATGGCACCTACATCTCCAAAGCTTAAGAAATTCAAGAGCCAGTGATTGGCCCAGAAGGTCTTTATGACTGTGTTTTGGGATGACAAGGACACTATTTTCATTGATTATCTGGAATATGACTGTTCCATGTATTGCAAGTGACACATTGAGATGCTCAAAAAGCTTAGGGAAGCCGTTAGGAGGAAGAGACCAATCAAGATTCTGAAAACGATCCACATTCACCCTGACAATGCATGACTACATACATCTTTGGCAAGAAATCAGACAATCAGCTAATTAGGCTGGTCAAAGGTTAACTCTTCACTGTATAGTCTGGATCTGGCACCTTCTGACTCCCACTTGCTTGGTCCTGTGAAGGACAGTCTTTGAGGACAAAGATCTAATGACACATGAAGTGAAAGTGGGTGTGAAGAAGTGTTTACAAGAGTGCTCACCTGAATTTGTTTTCAAACTGAATTTGAGAGTTGAGTTCAATAATGGGGGAAAATGCATTGTTTGTGATGAAGTTTATGTTGGGTAGTACTTTTGTTTAGAGGAAAAGTTATTCAACCAACATATGCAATTTGAACAAACCATAAAAAAGTTATGCTCATTTTTACATAATTTTGGTTCAGCCCTTGCCCCTCTACTCTCACTGCATTTTTACCTTTACATTCACTGCTATTATATTTCTACTGTCACTGCTAGTGTACATCTGCTTTTACTGCTGTCATGCCTCTGCACTCAATACTGTTGTATCACTTTTTTCTCTGCCTTTGTATGTCTGCAATAATAATTGTTATGAAAAGGTTCGTTATTGTGAAATATCACTATTTTGTTAATAAACAGAAGCATTCAAGGACTGTTTTAGATGTTGTGCATAGTAATGTTTATTTACATCTTGAGTTCAATTTGTACTAGGATTGACTTTGCTTTTCAGCTCTCCTGGGTCTGTAAAGTAATCATCATTTACTGGGATTGATTCATTCAACTATACCCTGCACATACACCAAACAACAAATTTGTAGTCTCATGATTTTGTACGAAATAGTTTGGCTATTACTAAAATAATTATGCCAATTAATTCCAAATTATCTGTATCAGATAATTGTGATTGATATATTAATATTTGTTTGAGTTTGAGTATTTTAAATCTGGAGTCACTTATTTTAATAGTTCCTGGTCGGTATTTGACTAACATAGCCTACCAATGCGATTTGCCTCTTTGCTTGATTATATCCTACACAGAGATCACACTCCTTATGTTGCACCTTTAATATTAAAGCAAAAAATGAATTATGTTTGATTTAAGTGATAATTTGATTTCTTATATATTTGTAAATCATTTTTAATTTCAGAAAAAGCTCCCTGAAACTGGTATTGGCCATACTATGCTAGAATCAGCAACTACATTGGGTTTGGACTCAGTGTTGGGGTAAATACACATTTTTTCCACTTATTTCTTATTTCCAGAACATTGTACTTTACATTTTATTTGGCAACATATCATTTACATTTTTTCCACTACCATTGGAGCATGAAGCGCTCCTCAGAACTGCAGGTTTGTGAGATGGTTGTGATCTGTAAACAGTTTTGAGAAGAATAAAAACGCAATGCACATGTCAAAATAAAATGGAAAAGGGGAATTAAAACACTATGTCAAACAAGTTATATGATGGTCTGCATGCTACATCTGACACTACTATCACGCAGCTTTGCTGCAATTTTCTTGTTGGTATTATTGAAAAACATTTTTGTATGTTCTTTATTGAAAACTTAACAAACTCTTGCTGCTCATCTAGTATACAGATGCCTAACAAGGCTCTTCCTAAAGTAAGCGGCCTATTTAGAAATTTATGCAGCTAGCACTGTAGGGCAGTAATCAGAAGATGATTTAATGATCTTTATAGTGGTAAACATTCCATCTTTCATGATTAAATGATTTTAGTTATTACGTGACCAGAAAAAAATTAGATATTTATGAAGAAGCAAAAAGATGAATTTCGATAAACATTCTTTGCTAAGCTATCTTGATATAAATTTATGAAGGAAATGTGATCTGAAACATAATATTCTAGCTTGCATTTGACAATTGGAGAAAGGTAGCTGATAAATATATTAGGGTGCACAGTAATACTATTTTGACAGAAATAGTTTTTTTTTTTAGTTGTTTATTTTTAAAAAACAGAAATTAGTAGTAGTTTGATAACTTATTTTGACTTTTAGAAAATAGTTACTTTCAACAATATATGTCTGCTAAAGAAACAGTTCATATTATACACTTATACGCTTTAAATATTCTTAAATTGATGTCAAATTTTCTGGTATTATTGATACTGTCAGTAATTGCATTATGTTGAATTTAAATTTTCTTGTGTAGCCTTTAATAATTTAACTCTTTAGCAGTTAAACTTGCCATATCAGGCCCAAATATTCTACAAGTTTTGTGTTAAAACTGACCAGATCTGGCCTCTTGAACCTACCCTACAATGTCATTCTAAAAATAAACAATCAGATTATCAAAATCTCAAAGCTATGAGAACTTCAAAACAATGTGGATAAATCAGTCTTTCATTTGAAAGAGTAATTTGAAGGCTAAAGGGTAAAAAGTGTAAAAAAAAGCTCCTCTTTCTGTTTATAGATTGAACTGTGATTAAATGAACGGATATAATTACTAGTCCTCAGTATACTCTTTAGACTTAGTGACACCACTGTAGAATGTTAGCAGTGATAAATGTTTAAAGGCTAAATCATTTGATTAATTGAACATTTTTACTGATGTTTACCTACAAATGTTGATGTTTAGTCTGGAAGTCAGCATAAGAAACTCTGTATAAATGATGAAGCACATGGGGTTGGCATGCATGAGGAAGCTTCCAAAGACTTTTAAAGTGAAAACTAAAATGGAAACTTCT
Organism: Octopus sinensis; assembly: GCF_006345805.1. NCBI lineage: Eukaryota > Metazoa > Mollusca > Cephalopoda > Octopoda > Octopodidae > Octopus > Octopus sinensis. Next base: position 131,423,607 of record NC_042999.1, on the reverse strand, counting down.
AAGCCTCTAAAGAACAGAGTTCCTTTACCATTTAAGTGAGGAGACAGGCAGAGAACATCTCATGATGATAAACAGGGGAGGTGGCATCATCATCATCATTGTTTAACGTCTGCTTTCCATGCTAGCATGGGTTGGATGAATTTGACTGAGGGCTGGCGAACCAGATGGCTGCACCAGGCTCCAATCTTGATCTGGCAGAGTTTCTATGGCTGGATGCCTTTCCTATCGCCAACCACTCTGAGAGTGTAGTGGGTGCTTTTTACGTGCCACCGGCATGGAGGCCAGTCAGGTGGTACTGGCAATGACCTCACTCGAATCCTCTTACACATGCCATTGGCACAGGTGCCAGTAAGGCGACATTGGTAACGATCATGCTCGAACGGTGCCCTTTTACGTGCCACCGGCACAGAAGCCAGTCGGCTGCTCTGGCAACGATCATGCTCAGACAGTGCTCTTGGCACCCTACTAGCACGGGCCCAAGTGCCAGTAAGGCGACGCTGGAAATGATCACACTCGAATGGTGCCTTTTATGTGCCACTGGCACGGAAGCCGGTGGGCCGCTGTCATATTCCTATCAAACACAGGGATATACTCTAAATGCAGTCTAGGCTGCTAATGCACTATTATGTATATGAGCTGCTAATGCACTATTACATATATGAGAAGTGAGGGTGTGATGAAGTTACTTTTTTTTGTTTAATTTTTGTTCATATTTCATACTTTGAAAGTTGGATGTTTTTGAGAAGAACAAAGGAACCATAGGGACCAAGTAAATTGTGTTGATGTTCACTGTATTTCTGTTAATAAGGATGCAAACAGCAATGAATTCAGTATTACATCTCTAACAGTTTTTATTTTGGTTTATGTACATTGGATTTATGGAAATATACCTGTTAATGATAATGACTAGATTATGTTAATTGATAATTTTTTTTCCTTTGTTTTAGTAATGTATTCCACCTATGTGGTGAGTGCCAAAATGGTCAAGCTAAAGAACTGTTAAATTATGAATTGGAGGTAGAAAACACTGTATTAAATCCATTGAATTTAATTCTTGAAGTAAGTATCACAGGTTTCACAAATAACACATATATTCTAGTTGTATTTCAATTCTGAAATATGCAACAATTTTTGTTGTATAGAAGAGATTGCTCAATAAAAAGGTTGTTTGGTGACTTATAACTGCTACACATTACTTTCCCTGTTCTATAACATTGTAACAAAAGATATAGTGTACCTGATTAAATCATAGTATATAGGATGAATTGTTATTTCTCATAAATGTTTTCTAATTTGTTGTTTCTCTGCCATAAAAGGACTTGAACAGAACTAATTCGGACAAGTGGACAATAATAGTTTCAAAATCAAGAATGATAGACCAGGTAATAAGGTTATTAACAAGAAAAATAATAATAATAAAAATTAATAAATATTAGGGTAATAATAGAAGTAATATATACTTAGAAAGCTATAGTCAGCAGCTGACCTTTAGAGAAAATGACTTCTGGGCTACAAAATAGTGACTACATATAATCACTCAACTTGACAGAATTAGTTGACAAATCTCTGCAAAATATATTCTTAGTCTTAAAAAAAAAGAATACTTTGGGAAGTATATTCCTAGATATATTGATAAGAAATAGTTGACATAGTCATGGCTACAATATTATAGGTTAACAGGATCAGCCTGAATGGAGATAAACAACTATTCATGCAGTCTTGATTGTACCTGAAAAGCTTTGAAACTAACTCTTAATAAACCTCCCCCCTGTGGACAACAATACAATGTTAATAATGTTGAGATAGGGAGCAGTTGCCATACCATGCTGCAATGCAGTTCTACAAATTAATGCAAGAAAAAATAGATTAAGAAACCTAGAAGAAAAGTTTGTTTTCTTGTGTAGCATTCTTAGAAAATGTAATTGCTTCTGAGCCTTATCCTTCAAGGTACCAGTGTAGTCGTAACATAGGAGGTTCTCTTTATAGATTCCAAAGAATTTGAAGCTAAACTAATTGGGTTTCTATCCTCACAGCTATTTTGCTTCTACTCTCACAGTCATTATACTTTTACTCTCATAACTGCTACTACTACTACTATTACTGCTCAGCCATTGTGCTTACAGTCTTATAGGTGCTGTACCTTTTTAATACAATACAGACTATTCCTATAACCAAAGTACCTCTACCTTTACAGCTTGTATGCCTCTTCTGTATCTTAGCACCATCACATCCTTAATTCTGTTCTGCCTCTCTGTAGGCCAACTTGTCATTTGTGGTGATCAAACTAACTCTGAAAAAATTTGATCATGTTGATGAAGGTGATAGGATCAGCTACTCATTCATAGTGCAAGAGGCTCAGTACATAATTCAGTATGTAGGCTGCTAGAGCTGAGGTTGTTCGACCTGACAGATTGATATCTGTTAGTCATAAAATTCCAAAATTCAGTTACGGGATAAAATGTTTAGGTCTGGGTAAATGAAATTTTAAAACAACTTGTTAGACATAACTATATGTTGACTTGTGATTAATAAACAACATTTTCATATATGTGTCCTTTGGTAAAAATCTCTTGGAATTATATTGTCGACAAGTTTATTTACTTAATAGACAATGAATTAGAAATTTAGAGTTTATATGACCTAAGACTAGTCTCTATTAATATCATTTGATACTATGTATCAAGTGATTTTGGTTGCTTGTCTTTCTGTTCAGTGTTATACTATGTAATCATTTTTGGTTACTTGTCTTTTTGTTCAGGGTTAACTATTTTATCTTGTCTATCTATTTTAGTTTTGAACTCTAATGAAACCAACCTTTTAAAGTGTACCTTACTACTGTGTGGTAAATTTCAAGTTAAAGCTATTTCTCTTCACATATGACACCATTGTGAAGGCTTAGTCACCATACATTGTCATTTTGTCTTCTCTATAAATCACATGTAAAGCTAAATAGTATTGTGCAGTAGAATCCATGGTTGAATGGTCATTAAATAATCAAAACATTCATTGCAGAAAATATATAGAATATATCTGCATCTTGGGAGGGTCATTGTGCCAATAATAATAACATACACTAATTCAATATCACTTCTTTATTAGTCTATTGGCTAAATATCTAAGTAATTGATTGTTTGTTAAAGAATAAATTAGTTGTTTGTTAGTCAAAATCTTTTTGTCGCTCATTTACTTGTCTTGTCCTCTCTCCTCAAGGTCAAAGTCTAGAATATGTAAACAATGATGAATTACTGGTGTTCATTAGTGTTAATAAATTCTGATACTTTACTATCATAATTAATACTTGGATAAAATATATTGATGATAGAGAGGTTCCATGCTATTGTTGTTTAGCTTCAGGCCAGTGCTGATCCAATTGACCTATAATCAAAGATGTTCTAGTTGTGACTATGCTGTCTGATTTTCTAATAGTGTATCTAGGACTCCATTATTTAATGTGACCTTATTTTTAAAGATAATATTATGTGATTTGAGGAATATTTGACCATTGTTTCTAGACATTCAAATGACCTGTCAATGCTTCCTCAATGGTATAAAATTGAAAATGAAATGCAGTACTGAGACAATATTAGAGATGATAGAGAACCTGCAGAGATGGATAGAAGTAGGATATTTATAAAGTTTTGAATTCTAGAGAAAATGGAAATATGATTCCTTATATGTGTTATGTTAACCTGGATGAAAAGCTGAAGTAAGCCATGGAAGTGGTTGGTTACTAAAGACAACACTGAATGTGCACAGGAAGGACAGCTTCCCTTTTGTGAACATGCGATATGGATGAACTGGAAAGAAAATGTTCCCCATATATTGACACGAATTAATACCTGTAGTAGAGTCCAAAAAAAAAAACAAAAACAAACAAAGACAGATTAGATGTGGAGAGATTGAACCTCACAAGCATGATAATATAAAAATGAGATGAGTAGCAATATATGTTGCAGACTTGTCCATGTAATTATTGTCTTATATTCTTAGGCAAATCACATTATCTCAGTCAACTTAATTGAGTAGTCATTACCATACTATTATAATGATTTTAAAATAATGTGAAAATGACAGTACTAATTGTCCAAATGGATTTCCAATCCAGTTTTATTTTTCAAACTGATTTGGGCAGCTGCTGCTTTCTCTCTATCCATGTATATGTAAAGGCTAAAACACAGATAACTTAATAAAATAATCTTTCTCTATATCTGTTATTACAAATGAATCTGCTGTAAAATGACAAAGAAAAAAATTTACAAAAATACAAAATGGTGGTTCTCCAGCATGGTCACAGCCTTTGGTTGACATAACATCAGTACAGGAATAACTGCATGGTCTTTAATTTTTGAACCAATGTAATTTATTGGCTTTTCTATTTTACATCATGAATGCAACTATTTATTGGTTTCAAATATTGGCACAAGGCCAGCAGTTTCGGGGGAGGGAGCTAGTCGATTATAACAACCCCAGTACTCAACTGGTACTTATTTTATTTATCAACCCCAAAAGGAAGAAAGTCATGTTGACCTCAGCAGCATTTGTACACAGAATGTGAAGGTGGATGAAATGCCAATGAGCATTTTGGCCAGCATGCTAACGATTCTGTCAGCTCACTGCCTTAAATGTGGCAATTTATTCACATCATCATCATCTAATGTTCACTTTCCATGCTGGCATGGGCTGGATGGTTTGACAGGAGCTGGCCAAGCAGAAGATTGTGCCACACTTCTGTTCCTGTTTTGGCATGGTTTTTACAGCTGGATGCCCTTCCAAATCCTATATGTATACACATATACATATATATATATATGTGTGTGTGTAACATATGGAATTTTAGCCATTTCTCCACAGACTGAAAAAATGATGAACAACCTTAATTGATTTTCAAACCTTATTGGGTTCTCATCAGAGGTGTCTACATCATTCTGACAGTCTCCAGAGAAACAAGCAGCCAAACTGTTTATATACTCAACAAATGCAGCAATTACTCTATGAAGAAGTCCCTAATTTGCATACTGAAAATGTTTAACACTATAAAAACCAGCAGCCTATCAACAGGGATCTTAGTTCACACAGTATCAAGGTATGATATAATATATATGTAACATATGGTAGGTAGGTAGGTAGGTAGGTAGGTATGTTTGCATGTATGTATGTATGTACGTATGTACATACACTTACATATATACATGCTTAGACACACTCATACATATACGGATGAAATATATAGACAACATATAAAGCAGAGATGCTTTGCCCCACAGAGAAAGTGCAGGAGCTACTAAGAGGTTTTGCAAGCTCTTTTACATGCATTGCAATGCTGGAAACCTTTCCGTGCTGACAATACAGAAGGGTCACATTACAATTCCACAAATGAAGTATTTCTTTGAACATTTTACTTTTTTTTAGTTATAGTTAATCAAATCCTTTTTGCAAAGATTAAAATGTACATAAAACTAACATTCTAGTTAGTTCATTTAAAACAAAAAAAATTATCAATTTTGATATCTTGCTTATATGATTGGAGTAATTAATTATCTTTTACAGAATGACATCCCTACTATTGTAAAATTGAGAAAGCATCTAAATAAGTTAACATTAGATATGGATTCTGCACGTAATCGGTAAATATATTATTATTGTTTTCTTTTTATTAATTCTTCTGTTAATTACCATTTTCATCATCGTATAACATCTACTTTTCTGTGCTTGCATGGGTCAGACAGAATTTTCTTAAATGCAGATTTTCTATGGCTGGATACCCTTCTTGTTTTCAACCCTCACCTGCTTCCAAGTCAAGTAAATATTTCCCCATGGTTGGATATATTTTCATGGAAGACTGGAGACTAACAACATTGCTTGTATAACAGTGATATTTGTTAACACCCATCACAAGATGTCAAGACAGGGTACACTGAAACACAAACACACATACATTGTCGTTGTCATCATCATCATCATTTAATGTCTGTTTTCCATACTGGCATGGGTTGTACAGTTTGACTGGAGATGGTAAGCCAGAGAGCTGCGCCAAGCCCCCAGTGTGTGCTGTTTAGTTTGAACTTCTTTCTATGTTGATGACTGCCAGTAAAGAGTGGGAAAATTCCCAGGAGCTGTAGTTTCTATTGGATTATCCAACCACTTTGCAACTGAGATGCCCCATCCCACATCAATCTATCACATGTCATCCTATTCCTTCCAAACATCCTTGAACTTTATGTTAGCTAATATGCTTCCTTATCTTGTGAGCTATTGAAATCATATTCTGTGTTGTGTCTTTTCACATCCTTCATACAACCAAATTCCACTAACCAAAATATGTCAAGTGGTTTACTCTCTACTGTCAGGCTAAAATTATGGCCTAAAATATTTCAGTATATGTCTCATCATCAGATGACTATGATTTATTCTGCCACAAGGTGCTCTACAAATTTTACAGAATCATCTCATCTGACTCTCTTTAACCAGGATAGGTCATTAGCAGTAGCTTTCCTGAAAAAGACACGATATTTGCTGTCCGTTTTGCTTCTAATATATCCACGCACATATACACAAAATACTGAAATGAAAACTTCTTATTCATTTCGCCATCATACTTCTATTCAATCACTACCACACTTCTGAGAACCTTCTGCATATGGTCTCTGTCCTTTTCTCCTTTATCAAGCCCTTCCATTATAGGATTAGTGGTGAAGCCCTTATTAACTTATTTTCTATCAATGCAGATGTGTCTCAATTTCAGTAATATCCTATTTATATATAGTTTATTAACTGACCTCACACTTGCATCCTTTCAATGGACAAAGATCTTGAGAAACTCATTGATAGTGATATGACTACCTTAATTTCTATTTTACAGCACCAAAACCTAGTCACAACAAACAAAACATACAACATAACATATCCTCTATTCATGAACAACTCACAACTAAAAACTTCACACAAAATTTATAACTATTACCTCATGATCTTAGATCATCTTTCAGGGAAATACACATCAATAACTCAGCCAAAACTACATTCCAAAAGCTTTGTTTTTCTTCAGTGTCAAAAACATACTTCAGTTCTGACAAGTTGCTGATTTTTCTATAAAGCTAAAGTGTAACTTCACATATCTGAGATGATACTGATGTTACATACAAGCAAACATCTTAGACTCCATCCCCAAAATAAAATGCTTATTCAACTAATTATCCAGCCTCCACTCATCGACAGATGCGACCAATGATTTGCTGTTTCTTTTCTCTGAAACTTATTATTATAATTACTATAATATATTTCTGCTGTTCTGAACTAACAAGCTGTGCACCACTTCCTTTATGTATCAGACTAAAAACTTTTCAATCTTTCTCTTCTAAAACTGTAACCTTTTGGAACTATCCCACCTCTGTGTTTTTCTTGCAAGCATCAACCTTCAGATGTTCATACTGAATATTGGTCTCATCAACCTTGACAAGATTTTTAAAGGCTAAAGAGGTTGCATCTCCTCTCTGAACTAAATGATGAAACAAAGCAGATTTGAAAGCACACATTAATTGTATTAACTTCACTCAGCAGTCTTAATCCTCCAGTCTAGGAAAGTTTGAATCAGTAATGGGTTCTGTTCTGTCTCCCCTGACTAAACTAATGAAAAATAAATGGAAACAAATTACTATTATTGATTAGTTGATGTTTGTCTGTTGCAGGTGGACCACAGCAGTACGTCAATCTCAGTTGAACAGCAACAACATGGCAGCTGCTGCTTACAAAGCTGACTTGATTCGTGGAGAGTTAGAAGATGCAGCGAACAAAGTAGACAGTGCCAAAGTATGATATTCCTTGATATTTGAGAGAATATAAAAAAATGTGTGTGTGTACGTGCGTGTGTGTGTGTGTGTGTGTGTGTGTACATGTGTATTTATGTGTATGTATATTTGTTCTTCTGGTTTTATTTTTCAAATTTCTCTCCAATTAAAAAATAGTCTAACCCAGAAACCATACTCTTTCTATAGAATTTAGACATCAATTAAGTCTTTGTGTGTGTGTGTGTGTTTGTTGTATGCATACATGCTGGCCTTTCTTTGTGTGTATGAATCTGTGTTTTGGTTAATGTATGTATACTTATCTGTGTTTGTATGTCTATATTTGTGTATATGTATACCCATAAAAAAGCTAATAACACACACACACATACATACATACATATATATATAGTTGGAATTTACAAAAAAACAAAACAAAAGATGAAGACAGATGTGTAAACAACAAACAGATGTATTAGTTTAATGTTTGGGAAGTGAGAAAGTCTTTTACGTTTCGAGTCTAGGCTCTTCAACAGAAAGGAACACAGAAAAAAACAGAGAGAGAAAATAAAAAAGGTTTAGTGGCTAGCGGTCTATCATATATATATATATATATATATAGAGAGAGAGAGAGAGAGAGAGAGAGAGAGAGGTGGGGGCAACCAATGTATTGATGTTTTACTCAAGATTTGTTTGGCCATCAATTTCATATACAATGATGACAATGATATTTGCAGGAATCTCTCTTTCTCAACATCTTCAAACAGGCCTGGTTATTCAGATTGTTTCTTCATCTTTTAGCATTTCAAATCTACTTATGTTTTTATATTTTTTTTATAAAAAAGTACATTTAGATGTGTTACTTAACTTGTGATCCTGTATAATTCTGGGGCATAACTTTCTTAAACAACATGACTTTTACATTTGAACTCAGAGGCTCACTAGAAAATATCACTATTGCTCTACTTATTGTTATTTTCTTGACCCCACATTTTCCTCTCATCTATACAATGACTTGAAGCTCTATGGAGAAATGTAGTAGTTGCCCTTCCTTCATAAAAATGATGGAGTGACATTTTTGGGTAATCATACCCCACAGTTAGGTCTCTCCTCTGAACTGTGACTAACTATGAAGTTGAGCTGATTAGGTCATTCAGTTAAATTATGTCTAGCCATAAAAGACTATAGGACTTTTGTCATTGTTGGCTGACGATGCCATCTTTATTTGGATGTCTCTTTGAACCTGGAGAAGATAAGTTTACATAGTTTAACCCCAACAGTAAAAACAAGTCAAAAATTAATTATCTTAAACTAATTGACACTATTTATCTCTATGCTCATAGCAAGTATCCATGTCCTTGAATTGCCACTGATATAGTCTCATCTGGAAGTTCAAAGTTTTTCAAAGAATTGATGAGACTGGTTCTGCTGGAGAGAGTTCCATTGGTGATTGCTTTGATGTAAACTTATTGAAGAATTTGGTCCAATCAAGTTCTGAGTTTGCTGATGGATCTTCCGATATTGATTGCTGCAGCAACATACTTAGAAGTCATGATTGACAAGCACGTGACTAGGAATGGTCTAACATCAATCTGGTTATTGAAGTGAAAATCATGGCTCTACCTCCAGATATTCCTCCTTGCTTGTCAAAAGTCTAGAAAGCATTGGAAAGGGAAAATTCAGAGTGCTTCTAGAAGCATTCCATAGGAAGTATGGGTAAATGGTATGAATTACTATTTCTGATTTAACTGCATTATGGCATACCTTAGCTGAAGGCTGACAACAGACTTATTTGCAGCAATAAATTAGACCTGGGGATGGCTGTAATGAAAGTAAGACATGGAAAAAGTTCCAAAGGTTGAATAAAAAGCATACTGTACAAAACATGTTCTAAAAGTGTGATATGGTATGAGCTTTGAATGGAGATGTATGGGAACTAGGAGAAATGAGGTGAATGTAAATGGTTAAATGTGTTTTCTGAACTTGTATGAAAGTAAAATAAATGATTTTAAGAGAATAGCTGAGCATTGAAGATATCAATGTAAAGTGTGCTGGATGACTGATTGTGCTGATTTAGATGTAAGTTGTCAAAATGCAGTGAACTGACAATGAAAGGCAGCAGTGGCAGCAGACTTGGGTCAGTTCAATGTCAGGCCAAACGAAAAACTTTTAGCTAATCCAAAGCTCTTTTTGTGAATTGCTCTAAATTGTTCCTACAATATTAAGAACTGTCTTGACTCAACAGAAGTATTTATTTGCACATAGAAAATAAATTCATTGGACTTTTAAAAATCACATATTGTTCATAACATTGAAGCTTCAGTAATTATATTGGCTTGACATAAATTCTTTGTTAATAATTATTTGCTCTCTTTCAGGATGCTTTAGCAATTGAAATGCTTAATTTCATTGCAAAAGAGAATGACCACTGTGAAAAACTAGTAGCAGTAAGTATTTTTAACACTTAATTTAACCTTTTAGCATTTAAACTGGCCATATCTGACTCAAATATCCTCCCTGTTTTATGTTCAAACCAGCCAGATCAAGCCTCTCATACCTACCCTACAAAGTCATTCTCAAAGTAAACAATCACATCATTGAAATCTCAAAGATACAAGATAATGCTTGATTAATTCCAAACAATGTGAATAAATAAACCTTACATTTGACAGAGTAATCTGAATGCTAAAAAGTTAAGGACTGTTGACATGATGGATTTTACTGTGTTGCTGAGGTATATAGTTAAGTATGTATTAGGTATTATTGGTCTTTATTTTATCAGTCCCAGAAGAATGGAAGTCTAAGCCAGTGCTCAGTATCACACATTTGATTTGTTTTTGGAGCTAATATCGAGATACAATACAGCAACTCATCATCTAATATACCAATCCTGACAGTTTTCCAAATCATGTGTTACAGCTTCCTTAGATAAAAAGATACAAAAAGATAGTGAATAGAATCTTAAAGGATCATTACTGATATAATAACTTTACTGAGATGAGAAATGTTTGTTGTTTTTTTTTTTTTTGGTGTGCAGTGGGGGACTAAATATGTAATTTGAGTGTCATATAAGAGGTTGGGTATAAGAGATATTAAAGACTGCTGCATAAATTTGAAATATACTTTATACAGGCCAGTGGTGAATTGTATTCTTGAGAAATGATTAAAACAAGGGATAGATAAAACAAGGGAACTGAAACAAAAGTGGTTGTAAATCTTACACGTAAGAACTGCCTGTAATATTGAGTATCAGTAAAAATGGTAAAAAACGAGAAAAATGTCAAGGAGAATTTGATAGTAGTTTTTTCTTTACTCTTTTTTTACTGGCTTTAGTCTTTAGACTGTGGTGTTTTTTACGTGCCACGTATATGTATATTTATATATGTATGTATCTATGTGTATGTGTCATTGTATTTGTGCTTGTTCCCCCCATCACCACTCAACAACTGGTGTTGGTGTGTTTATGTCTTTGTAACTTAGTAATTTGGCAAAAAGACACTGATAGAATAAGTACCAAGCTTTAAAAAGAAATAGTACTGGGGTTGATTCATTTGACTAAAAACCCTTAAAGACAGTGTTCCAGCATGGCTGCAGTCAAATGACTGAAACAGGTAAAAGAATATAAAAATATCATTAAATATCAACAAAACAAAACTAGTGTTACCCCATCCACATGAAAAGTATCGAGTGAAAGGTAACATCAATCTGTATAAAGCAAACATGTAACAAGAAAAGTATTAAGTAAAAAGTATCTCCATTAATTTAATCAGAAACACACTTTAAACAAATGTGTTAATTGTCTTTGTGTAATCATTAATAATTGTTTCATACTTAATCACTGTTAATCACTTAAATACTAATTTAAGCAAACTTATAGTATATTGTCCAAACTATTATAATGAGCCTAAAACCACCTGCATATCTGCTTACAACTTTGTCTATTCTTGTGTACATGGTCCTAGTATGGTCCTTGACATCCAAAGGAAATATAAAATATATTTGTACTTTACAAAGAAACATAACTAAAGACTAGATTCTTCTTTGCGTACATTTTTACACTGATCAACTATTAACCTAAATTAAAATTTTTTTTAAAATTTTCAAAATGCTTTTTTATAGTTACTACTGAATAACAAAGGAATATCAATTCTGTTTATGAATATATTTCTGCTTTGCTATGAAACAACTTTTAGTTTATCATCATTAATCCTTTTGTTAGAATATTTCTGTTGAGATCCTCTGTGTTTCTTTCAATTAATTTTAAATATAACAAAGAATTCAATAAAATAACTTAGTTATCATTAAGCTAGTGTTAGGAACATAAATTGTGACTAAGGTTTGGTGGAAGATTTTAATTCAGAACTTTTGGAAACAAGACATTTGTACTACAGAGCCAGAGGTGGTTTCAGGTGGGTTGGTATCAAAAGGATTAAAGAGATCATGTTTGTTTGACAGACACAAAATCGTATTGAAAATGTGATTGAGATGAATTGTAATCAAGGATATTCCAGCTGTAGTCATCCCGATAACTTTTTATCAGTGTATCTAGGGCTATGTTAATCAATCTGTCTTTCAATTTTTATGACAGAGTTTTATTTGAGAGAGATTTAGCTGCTATTTCTCGTATGCTAAGGGAATATGTAGCACAGTCATGGGTTAACAATAGCATACAGGACTTCCTGAATGGCATGCCATTGAAAAATTACCTTGAATTTTCTTAGTAGTTCAGTCTACCTAATGATAAGTCATGCAAGACGTAGAGGTTGCCCATGCAAGACGTAGAGGTTTCTTTGTTCACTAGAGAGTTTATGACATTAAAATTATTTCATAGCTAGGCTAAATGTGTTTTCTTTTATAATATTAACTAATGCAGATGTTCTGTTGTATGTTATGTAATAATAAAAACTTTCTCATTGCAGCTCATGACAGCACAAGCCAATTACCACAGAAATGCCCTTGAAACAATCGATAGAGTGATACCGAAGGTGAAACAAATGATTGGTATGTTGTTGTTTTTAATCATTATTGAAGGCAGTGAGCTGATAGAATTATTAGCACGTTGGGCAAAATGCTTAGCATCATTTTGTCCGTCCTTACATTGAGTTCAAATTCTGCCAAGGTCAACTTTGCCTTTCCTCCTTTTGGAATTGATGAAATAAGCACCAGTTATGCACTGGAATTAATGTAATCGACTCGTCCCTTCCCACTAAATTTCAGGCCTTGTGCCTATCGTAGAAAGGATTCTGGTCAAGTGATCGCACTGGATCAGTGCATCCCATAGAATTTTGCAATTCTCATTCTCAGTGACTCCTTCTGGGGCTTCTCATACCACATCTTTGCTCTTTGTAGTCTGTGATTTCCACAGAGCTCCCAATGGATCATTCTTGTCACATTGTCATAGCGTCTTTTGTATTCATGTTGTGCCAATTTTCGCTAATGATGTGCCATACCGTTTTGCTCCTCTCACCACACATCACATTCTGCATTTGTCACTGTTGGTAGTATTGTCTATTTTGCACTCACATACTTGATTCTTATCGCTTGTTTTTGAGCTGCACATACGAGTACTTCTGTCTCTATCTTCAGGTCACTCCTCCTCATCCATAGCCACCAGTCCTCTGTATCTGTCTTGGCATTCACATCTCTTGCAAACTGACCGTACATTTTTTCCCTTCCATGATTTTTCTTTTTTTGTGTTCATTACTTGTTTCAATTTTTCTCTTAACTACACAATTTTCATTTTTGATGATGCCAACCTTCTTCATATGTTTCAACAATGGCTCCACAGCATTTTTAATATACCACCCTAAGCTGATTTCGTCTGCTTCAATACAATCCTGGCAATTGATCGAATCTCTCCCACCCTTTCTTCTATACAAGTACAACCTATCGGTGTCACTCTACCTCACTTCCATGTTTACAACTACTCTTAAGCAGTCCTCCTAATCTCCCTGTCTGAATGGATTATACTAAAGTTGCTATGTTAAATGTCTTCCTCCCCTAGTTGATCTGTACTCGTTAGCCTTGGTTGGCAAGCAGCCTAGGAGAAGGACCACTCTGAGTTCAAAACCAGGGGAGCTAAGCCCCTTCCGCCTTCATGGACTACCTTGATAAAGATGGTGTCTCTCTAAAAATACTTGTTGGTAGTAACCTAAAAACACACCTCATTATTATTATTGAGTGAGAGAGCAGTGCATGCCATCAATGTGTGACACTGGGGTACAAATATATGAAGCCCAATATACCCATCTGAGAAGGGTACACTAGGCACATGCATCATGACCATGTGTGTGTGACAGTGATCTCATATCGAGATAAACAGCACATGACCTTGCTCTGTTAGAATTTTCTTCAAGTAGCCCATCCAGTTCAAAAGGAACACTCATGTTTCCAGAAATGAATTATTCAAACCCCAGAGCTCAACACATGGCTATGATGCTGCCCCACTACTCCTTCTCATGATCAAAGATGCACATATTGTCAACCACTAAGGGACATTCTCAACTGGATCTTTTATCTTATCTTTTACTTGTTTCAGTCAATAGGTTGTGGTCATGCTGGGAGACCACCTTGAAGGGTTTTAGTTGAATAAATTGATCCTAGTATTAATTTTTTTAAAGGCTGGTACTTATCCTATCAGTCTCCTTTTTTCAAACCACTTAGGCACAGGGATGTAAACAAACTAACACTGGATGTTAAGTGGTGGGGTGAGATGGTAGTGATGGGGTGCTAAGAAAGACACATACTTTGACAGGTTTCCACATCACTTCCATTGATCAAATTCACTCACAAGGCTTTGGTTGGCCTGAGGCCATAGTTGAAGACACTTGCCCAGGGTGCAGTATGTGGGACAGAACCCCAAAACCTCATATTTGCAAAACTAGCTTCTTAACCACACAAATCACATTACCATACATGTACTTGTTATAATTATTAATAATGTGGAACATGCAGGCATGATATTAATCAATAAATTTGATTTGCTTCTCAAGTGACATTTTCTTTATTTCTATCACTGAGTTGTATAATTTCAAAGGCTCATTCTTGCTGTGCTTTTAAGTTTTCCAGTTGCAACAATTATGATCTCAGTTTTACTGATCTCAGTTTTTGACCTGTGACCTTGTTGAGGTACCACCTTCAAGGACTTTAGTTATATTAAACCCTAGTACCTTGTCTAGTACTTATTGTATTGCTTTCTATTTATCAAATGGCTTGGTTTACTTTTGGTGAGAAGGGATATAACAAGGTGTTTTTATTGGACCTAACCAATCCACACACATTTACACACACTCATCATCATCATTGTTTTTATGTCTGGTTTTCCATGTTAGCACAGGTTTAACTGGTCTGCTAACAAAGTGTCTTGCCATTTATTTGCAATCTCCTTTGTGAAGTTCAGCCTCTTGGGAATTATCTTCACCACTTCTTCCTATTTCTTCCACATGACTCTTTTACATTGTCTCTTGGCACTTCTTTTACGCTACTATCTCCCATATGCATCACATTTCTATACCAGCACAGTCATCTCTCTTCAATGCTGCACTCGATTTTTTTTGTATAAGGTATTTTTCTCAGATCATTTGTGCTCTACTGTTCATGTATAGTATCGTTACCTATCCAATAGAGCATGCTCATTTCATTTCTTTTTAGCCTTTGCACTTTCTCCACATTCAGTTCCCATGTTTTGCTACCATGCAACATTGCACTTGGTACATGATCATCATACAATCTGCCCTTCACACACAAAGTGAATGCTTTTTAAAATTTTTTTCCACCCTTTTCTTAGTCTGGCTTTTATGCTTTCACAACATTCACTATCACTGCTAATTAGATTTCCTAGACAATGGAAGCTGTCAACTAATTCTAAGAGAGCTTTTTGAGCATTTGAAAAATATTATTTCTTTGGTAATCTTACTGCTACTAGTTCTGTGCATCTATTAGATATAAAGTCCTGTCCGGCCTTCATTCTACTGTGTCTCTTGTACACCCCCAGTTTACTTTTGATACAGAGTACAGAGTTTTTACCTGCTTATTTTTCTGCATATTTAATGTAGCTACCATCCTTGACAGCAGTAGAGTAGTCTTGTATTCTTTTCTGATTACTAAAACTTTTTTTCTTAGGCTTTTTGATTCTAGGCCTTGCATCAATGTTTGGAATTTCTTCTCTAATTCTTCAAGTGTGACAGCTATAAGAACTAGATCATTGGTCTGCAGGAGTTCCTACTGATGTAGGGAACTAGAATAAATATGAAGGGTCTGGAAATAAATATGAGGAGTCTTACCTGCATACTAACTTGCTTGCTGAACTCATTGCTAATTGTCATCTTTCCTACAACATCTCTGTGCATCATTTGGTCATCTCTCAAATGCCATTTATTTACACCTACTTTTCATGGAGACCACCAAATGATGTAGAAGCTTGTCTAAGGCCTTCTCAAGGTCAATGAATGCTAGGTATAGTGGCTTGCCCTTAGTTCAGAATGTCTACTGTAGTTGTTTCACTAGGTAGAGGGTGTTGGTGGTATCCTCTCTTGGCATAAACTTCGACTGCATCTCATCTAAGTTAATTTTGACTGTCTTTACATTCTCAGTTCATATTCCGTTCAGGTTGACTTGATCTTTCATCCTTTTGGGGGTTGATAAAATATGTACCAGTTGAACATTGGAGTCGATATAATCAACTACCCCTACCTTCTGCCAAATTTCAGGCATTGTACCTAGAAAGGATTATTATTTTTATTCAAGTGGTGAACTGGCAGAATTGGCTTGTTGGACAAAATGCTTAGCAGCATTTCTTCTGACTAAATTCTGACTTCAAATTCCACTGAGGTCAACTTTACTTCTTTCTCACCCTTTCAGAGTTAAATAAATACCAGTTAAGTATTGGGGTCATTGTAATTCATTTACTTCTTCTCCCTAAAATTACAGGTCTTGTTCTAAAATAAGAGAGAATTATTACTAGTAATAATTAAAATGTCATTTAAATATATACTTTTCATTTGATGAAATTTTATTCCACACATTGCCTCACTGTATGCTTTGTAATATTCAGAAGAGAGAAATGATAAACTAATTTGTGAAATATTTCAGATTTATGAAATACTTGTTTACACCTTGTTCAACTACTTTTGTTTTCAAATTTTGTTTTCTCCACAGACACTAATCCTGTGAAACCTGTCTATGGTGTCTGTCTGTTGGACCATTTAAAAGTTACTGAACGAAATATTGCCTTAGTCATTGAAGGCTGTGTCTGTACTTTAGTAGATACAGGCTTAGAGGAGGAGGTAGGACTTTTATTTATTTTTTTCTTTTCTTCCAAACTAAAACTAAGTAAAACTCGTATCATCATCACTTTCATCATCATTTCAATGTCCACTTTTCCTTGCTTGCATGACTTGGATGCAATTTGTTGAGGTGGATTTTGTACAGTTGGATGCCCTTCCTGTCACCTATTTTCACCTGTTTTCAAGCAAGGTGATATTTCCCCATGCCCAGATGTATTTTTACAGATTGGAAATGAAACACTGCTTGCACGATGATGATATTTGTTTACAACTATCATGCAATGCCAAGAGGCAACCTTCTGATTCATGGGTTTGTTTAGGTAGTAGCCACTGGTGAGGGTTTTATGAGATCAAAGTGTAAATCCTAATTCAACCTCTTTTAGTTGTCTTTTACGACACACAGAGGAAATGGGCTTATTCTTTGGCATCCCGGTCCCCACACAGTAAACTGTGTGTTTATCAGGGGGAGATAATTAAAAATTTTCAAGTTTGAATTTCGCTTAAGGTGGTTGCTATAATAAGTTTCCCTTTTCACATATTTTCTTCTTTGAGATCAGATACTGGCTGTTTCTGTTAAATAAAAGCTGAAATACTTTAACTCTGTAAAGAGGTTGCTGTTAGGAAAGGCATCAAGCCATGTAAACTGTGCTAAAATGGAAAGTGCAAGGGAATCATAGTTCTCTGATCAATTTCAGACATTGATAACATTGAAGAATTGATGATCTGCTCAGCTCATACCAGTATGGAAAATAGATGAATAAGTTACAAAGATGGTGAGGATGGTGAGGATGATGGTGATTTTAAAAGAATGAATGTAGAATTAGAAAAATTCTTTGTGATTTTTATTTTTTATTTTATTATTATTATTATTCATTTTTTTGACATTAACATTTTAAACATTTTTGTTTGTTTCAGGGTTTATTTAGAATAGCAGGAATGGCTTCAAAAGTAAAAAAATTGAAGGTAACCTCCTAAAACATTACTTCATATATTCAGATAATAATTACATATGTTAAAAAATTACTTGATAATATATTTAAACTAATAATCTTTTTTTAAAATTAGTTTTGTTGTACAGCAAAAAACATAAATCCAAAGCTTGTGAAAAATTAGCTATAAGATGTGTGTGCAACATGTTTCTATGATGTTAATGTTCTGACAAACTTGCTTATAGAAAATATAGTGATAACTTTAGAATTTTTAATGTCCATCATTTCTGTCAATGGTAAAATTAGCAGTTTCACAAAAATAACATTGTGTAACATGATTTTCGTCTTTGGGTCTCCACTTGGACAGCTAGAAGTAAACTGAACTGTGTTGCCAGAATATTCTAGAAATTCTTGAAACTTCTTGAAACTTCTAGAAAGTTCTAGAAACTTCTGCTTCAGCAACTCAGTGTTGAATCTATCTGAAATGTTATGGAAAATAAGTCAGTTTCAAAACGTTGATGCCCAAGTCACAAAAGCAAAGTTTGAAAGGAATAGCAGTCATTTCCTTTGATTTCTAGATTGAAGCAAATAGGAAATAACACTTACTGATCAAGGCCAAAAAAAAAAAAATAAATAAAATAATAATAAATGAATAAAAATTTTGTTATACAGTGTAATATATAAATTCAGAACTATTAAACATCTTTAATTCTGGTATCCTTGTTATACAAAGACAATGTTTTGGTGGAATTTTCCAAATTTCTGAAAAGTCAGTTTATTAGAAACAAGTATCTGGCAAACTTTTTATTCCTTTATATGTTCCTATTCTAATGAACAGTAAAATGTAGGACAGTTTCTAACTCAGTGCATGCAATGCTGTGTGATTAAGAAGTTTACTTTCCGATCACATGGTTTCAGATTCAGTTGCATTGGGCAAAAGTCTTAGTATATTCCCTGGCCAACCAAAGCCTTGTGAGTGGATTTGGTACATGGAAACTGAAAGAAGTCCATCACACATATTTGTGTGTGTGTGTGCCCTTGTCTTGACATTGCTCAATAGATGTAAATGAGTGCCACTGTCATACAGGCAAAGTTATTCATTTTCAAAATTCTGTAAAAACATGTCTGGCCAGGGGGAAAATATTACCTTACTTGGAAATAGTTGAGGGTTGGCGATGGGAAAGACATTTGGCTGTAGAGAATCTGCCACATTAAACTTTGCCCAACCCATGCAAGCATGGAAAAGCTGACGTTAAAACAGTAATGACAAACATTTCAAATCTATTGGGCTTTTTGTTGTTTAATGCCAGATTACTTCTAATTAAAGAAAGCAATTATTATTAGATTCCTACTATGACCATACCATCTTATTTTCAGACAATGCATCTAGGACTACATTATCAAATGTGGCTTTTTTGGTTTTTGTAAAGATGATAAAGTGTAGTTTTAAGGTAATTAGGTTGCTATTTGTAGCATATCAGGACCATATAGAGGTGCTTTACAAGTTTTTATATGAGAAGAGGTTTAGAAGAGTTAGTTGGACCCTAAATTCTTTACCGAATAAATAATCTGGTTCATATTTCTTCAAATATATCATTAATAGCGCTCAGTACTCAAGTATCAACATTTGTTTGTTTGGTGTTGTTTGGTTGGGAGCTGACTCTTCTCCATCAGGTGATACCTGTCTGTTAAGATTGAGGGCATCACCGTCAATGGATGCCCTTGGAGGTGCAACGTGATCAGAGACAGGACCCGGCAAAGCAGGGGCTGGATCTATATCCGCAGGTATATCATTAGGTCTGGTTCCCTGGGGAAGAGGAACCCTGGTGCAGTTAATTGTAAATTCCATAGTCTTTTCAAATGGCTAATAATGTGTGCGCGCGCCACTACTACACACATTGGAAAGCATTGTACAACCAAGTACTAAAGAAGATCTTTCCTCCTCCATGAAACAAAGCTGTTTCCGCTGGGCGTCAACCCAGTATTTCTAAGCTACGGACCGAGTGATTTATTGTAAGGTTATCTCCCTAGACAAGATTGCCTTCACTACGGCTAAGGAGCCCTTTCTACCCCACTGACACAGGTTGTACTGGTTTACAGTTTACCGTGAAGTCTGGCGTAGCATGGTAAATTCCATTGTCTCGACCACGGTCGAATAATGATGATGATGATCAACATTTAGCTTTCTTATTTCTCATTAAGGTTATTGAAAAAGGACCTGTGGAATGTTTTTTTTCTCTTATGCGAGATAAGGCTAAAATATTTAAATAAATAAATTTTTGTATTCCACTGAAAAGTTGCATATTTTTGGTTGTTGGTAAAATAAAAGAAACATTCTATCAATTTTTTGTAGTTATTCAAATTGTATTGGATATTTTGATGAAGAAGTATTATTTTCTTTCTTTTTAGGCATCATTTGATGCTGGTATAGTAGATATGGAGGAATACGAACATGATTTACATACTGTAGCAGGTAAGTTTCATTATTCTGTTCAGTAAACATTTTAAATGTTACCGTCTTTTTGCTGTTTAACCTCAAATATTAATTTTTATATAATTTTATTATTTTGCTATCTTTTAATTACTTAGGGGCCCTGAAACAGTATTTAAGGGAACTTCCTGAACCTCTTTTGACGTTCCACTTGTATGCAGAATTTGTGCAATCAGTTCAATTGTAAGTTTTACATTTGCATCTTTTCATATACTATTGATGTATATATATATATGGAAATAAAATGATAAATGAAAAGGAAAATGAGGAAAGCTTCTAACAATGCAGTGACTTCTTTTTTAATTTCTTATTCTACTTCTGTACTACAATGCTTCAAGTGAACTACAACACTCTTCATATATATATCTATATATATATATATATTACATTATTTACATTTGACAGATATTTGTCCTCATCTTGTTTGTTGTTAACACAACATTTTGGCTGATATACCCTCCAGCCTTTATCTTAACCACTACACCATGTGCCCGTGGGCATATGGCATAGTGGTTAAGAGTGCAAGCTACTAACCCCAAGATCCCGAGTTCGATTCCAGGCAGTGACCTGAATAATAATAATAATAGTGATAATGATGATGATGATAATAATGATAATAATAATAATAACAACAACATCAAAAAATACCTTAGGAATGAGAACCCAAGTTCGAAATTTTCCCAAGACACCTGATGAAGGCTGGAGGGTATATCAGCCAAAACATGTTAACAACAAACAAATATCCGTCAAATGTAATTAATGTACACAATTCCTCATCTCTTAAATATAGAACTATATATATATATATTATGTATATCTATATATGACAAGCTTCTTTCAGTTTCTGCCTATCAAATCCACTCACAAGTCTTTGGTCAGCTCGAGGCTGTAGTAGAAGGCACTTGCCCAAGATGCCATAGAGTGGGACTGAACCCAGAACCATGTGGTTGGGAAGCAAGCTTCTTATCTCACAACCTCACCTGCACCTATGTATGTGTGTATGTATGTATGTATATAATATACATATATATATATATATATATATATAATATATATATATATATATATATATATATATATATAATAGCATAAAGAGAACCTGTACAGATGCATATATATAAGCAAAGTAAACACTATGTGAGAAAGACCCTTTTAATCCTGTGTTGTTGAGGACATGAGAACCTCTTTAGTGTTGGTGCTACATTAAATGTACTCTGTGTATTCTGTAAAATGGCTGACAAACGTAGGGAGAAAGCATAGGATTGAGAGGACCCTTTAGTCTTGCCTTGCTGAGGACCTGACAACTTTTCTTGTGCCTGTGTGATGATAAATTGCATTCAGTACACTCTGTAAAGTAGTTGGTGTGAGGAAGAGCATCCAGCTGCAGCCACTATGCCAAAAGAGTTATGTACAGTCCTCCAACTTGTCTTTCAAAAAAGTGGCTCCCAGAAGAACTAACTTAGAACATGAACACCTGTACAAACCATGCCAGCATGGAGAAAGAATGTAAAATAATGATGATGATGATGACAAGGACAACAAAGATGATGATGATGCAGTTTTCGTGTATGTGTGCGTATTGGGACGTTGTACTGTCATTTTGTAGTGGAAGGTAGCCATGGCAGAAATAGTTCCTTGGGATACTTGGGGGGAAATTATTTCAGTCGAAACTTTAAGGTTCATAAATTAGAGAAGAAAAGGTTGAATTATATGCAGGTGTTGCAAATTCACCAAGTTCAAGCTATTATGAGGTAAAAAAGACTTAAAGTAGACATTTCCCTTATATTTGATACACCATCATCATCATCTTCATCATGTTATGTCTATTTTCCATGCTGGCATGGGTCATAATGGTCCGAGTCAGACCTTGTTTAGAACAACAGCCATCCTAGATAAGCCAGAGGGCCACACCTTACTCTGATACTCTATTTTTGGCATGGTTTCTATGACTTAATGCCCTTTGTCACACTAATCACTTGACAGAACATATCAGATAAATTTTATCATAGCACCAGCACTAGAGAGATCATTTTGTCTTTGGGAAAACTTACGAGTCCTCTCCATTTCAATAATAAAATATGAAGTCATTGTTATTTGTGAAGGAGAGTAACAAGAACATGATAGGCCATTGTTATGTTTTCATCATCATCATCATCATCATCATTTAACGTCCGCCTTCCATGCTAGCATGGGTTGGACGGTTCAACTGGGGTCTGGGGAGCCCGAAGGCTGCACCAGGCCAGTCAGATCTGGCAGTGTTTCTACAGCTGGATGCCCTTCCTAACGCCAACCACTCCGAGAGTGTAGTGGGTGATTTTATGTGCCACTGACACAGGTGCCAGATGAGGCTGGCGAACGGCCACGCTCGGATGGTGTTTTTATGTGCCACCGACACAGGTGCCAGACAAGGCTGGCAGACAGCCACGCTCGGATAGTGTTTTTTATGTGACACCGACACAGGTGCCAAATGAGACTGGCGAACGGCCGCGATCGGATGGTGTTTGTTACGTGCCCACAGCACGGAGGCCAGTCGATGTGGTACTGGCTACGGCCACGTTCGGATGGCTTTCTTGTGTGCCACCGGCACTGGTACCACAAAGATACAAATTCCATTGATGTTCATCTATTTTGATTTTGTTTGATTTAAAAAAAAATTTTTTTTTTTATATATAATATTTTTATTATCTCATTTCAGACCACAAGACCAGCGTCTGGCTGCTTTAACTGCCACTGTAAATAAATTGCCTAAAGAAAATTATGACAATTTTAGGTGTGTAATATTTGCTATATTTTCTAGATTGATATTCAAATTAAATTTATTCTTTTAAGTATTTGAATTACATTACTACAACTGTGTGCTGTGCCATAACTCTGTTTGCTCCAGCTTTGCTAAATCTCTAAACAATTTTAGTTTCTTATAGAAACCAGTGGGCATTCTTATACATTTACTGTGATAATTTTCAACCCCGCTTCAGCAGGTACTGTGATGATGAGATCATCATAATAAGACTAAAACATATCTAGAGTTGACTCCCATTCATGTTGAAATAAATGAAAATATTATATATTTACTAATATTTTTTTCTCACCACATAATAATTTGTTAACTTTTTTTTTAGTGGTAAGAAGAGCATCATCTCTGAAAGCAATTGTTTCAACAACAAAAAAAAATTATATTACCTATACTTACATTACAAAATTGATAGAGAAAAGCAAAAAAGAAAATATTGTTCTTAATATTAGATTCAAGTAAGGTAGCAAGTTGGCAGAATTGTTCACTTGCTACTAAGCATTTTGTCCATCTTTGCTGAGTTCAAATTCTGAGGAGGTTGACTTTGCCTTTCATCCTTCCAAGGTTGTTACAATAAGTACCAGTTGAACACTGGGGTTGATGTAATTGACTTAATCCCTGCCTCAAAATTACTGTCTTTACATTCTGAGTTCAAATTCCGCTGAAGTCAACTTTGCCTTTTATGCTGCTAGGGTTAATAAAATAAGTATCAGTTGAACACTGGGTTCGATGTAATCGACTTACTCCCTGCCTTGAAATTGCTGGCCTTGTGCCAAAATTTGAAATCAATAGTAGATTTAAGTAGTCTATCATACGACACAATGACAAAATTGTAACTCTATGCTACATCACCTAATTACATAGTCATTGGATTATGTCTTTTAGTTTGCATTTGGATAAGCAGAAACACAATTTTATGTTGAAAAACCAAAATTAAATTATAAGTTAAAATTTAATGAACAACTTTATCACACAACCATCATATCTTTTGAAAGAGCTATTAGGCTTAGGTGCTATGATCAGGCTTCTGTGAAAGAAATTGTTATTAATACTCTACATCAGTGGTTTGCAACTAGTGTCCACATGACCTCTGGCGGTCCATACTAGCAAAATAGTAAATTGAGGATCCACAGTAGTATTTTAAGTGTCCATGTAAAGTTTTGATTTAAATGTGTCTATTGCAAGAAGCAGCTAGGTTTCTTTCTATAACATTTTACATAGTTCAGCATACACAAGTTAATG
This sequence comes from Octopus sinensis, assembly GCF_006345805.1. NCBI lineage: Eukaryota > Metazoa > Mollusca > Cephalopoda > Octopoda > Octopodidae > Octopus > Octopus sinensis. Next base: position 131,399,089 of record NC_042999.1, on the reverse strand, counting down.
TGTGAATAACAAAATAAGAATTTTGAAAGAAGTATTTGTAAAGCTAGTTTGTAAACATTGATAACTATGGGGGTCCCCTAGAATAAAATAGTAATCAAAGGGGTCCATAGGTAAAAAATGATTGAGAACCCCTGTTCTACATGTTTTTCTCATAAATGGTTAGTCTAATGAAAAGCATCTCTCTCTTAATTACTGAAGCACAAATACAAAAATTTTTGTTTTAAATATAGCTAGTCCAAACAAGTATAGAAAAATGTGTGGAAATGTTATGGAAAATATTATTAATATGTTTGTGGATGTGGATTAATTGAACCAAATCATATTTTTTTTATTTCTTATATTTGCAGGTATTTAGTGAAATTTCTTGCAAAATTAGCGAAGTGTTCCGATACTAATAAAATGACAGCTAGTAATATTGCTATCGTGATAGGTCCTAATCTGCTTTGGTCATCAGATGAAAGTCTGTAAGTATTAAATTTTTAACACATTGAACAATATATCTTTATGTATGTGTACTATTATTGTTATTGATATTGTAAAGGTGGCGAGCTGGCAGAATCGTTAGCATGCCGGGCGAAATGCTTAGCAGTATTTTGTCTGCCGTTATGTTCTGAGTTCAAATTCCGCCGAGGTTGACTTTGCCTTTCATCCTTTCGGGGTCGATAAATTACGTACCAGTTACGCACTGGGGTTGATGTAATTGACTTAATCCATTTGTCTGTCCTTGTTTGTCCCCTCTGTGTTTAGCCCCTTGTGGGTAGTAAAGAAATAGGTATTTCTTGCAGCTCTGAGTTCAAATTCTACCATAGTCAGCTTTGTCTTTCATTCTTTCAAGGGCAATAAAATAAGTACCTGTTGAGTACTGTGATTGATGTAATTGACTAGCCCCGCTTCCTACCCAAAATTTCACGTCATTTGCCTATAGCAGAAAGAATTATTATTGATTTATTATTAAACTAGTTGTTTTAATTGTAAGTGTGACACTGTCACCAAGTATATTCTTAATAATTGTTGAGGTTAAATTGGTGGGGTTTGAGCATAGAAAGAGAAGAGATACCATCTATATAGCAGTGCATGCAACTGGAGAAGTGAGTGAGTAAATCATTAATATATAGTTGTAGAAAGTGGCTGAGCTACCTTTTGAAGTACAACCAAGACAATTGGATAAAGGTTGGTGACAGCATCTTCAACAGCAGTTGGGGAGCAATATGTTGGAAAATTCTGGTCAGATTAAGGATGGTAGCTTATTGTTGAAGGGCAGTACCTTCATGGGTAAGAAACCATTGGGTACCTTGAGTGGATTTCACTCTTAGTAAGCATTCAGGCCACTTCTTCTCCAATCTGTGAATAACTTTCTTCCCTATCTCTATCAGTTTCATAGACCTTGAAATGGTGTCAAGGACATTGCCAGTAATAAAAACAAAAAAAAGTTCTGGATTTTAGATTATAAAGGAGGTTTTCAAGTTAGTAGAAAGTATGTGGACTCTTCTATTGTGAATGACAACATCTTGTTAAACAATCTGCACACCTGATTTGTTTAACTGGCATTACCTGTACTGGTGCATGGTGTGACACATGCCAGATGTAGAAGTGATCACTGGACAAAAGCGTGAAATGAAATGTTTTGCTCAGGAGTACCATGCTTTGCCCAGTGTGGGAATCGAAACCCCAATCTTGTGATTGTGAATGCAACACCCTAACCACTAAGCTGTATTTTGCCTTGTGTATCATGGACTAAATAATGTGAGAAACATTGATGTGTTTTTCATTAGGAGTAACTTGAAGAGTACATTGTTTTAGAGTAATGTCTGAAGGATATTGTTTGGCTTAAGTGACCCACTAAGTTTCTTCAAATGGTGGTTGTATGCATGTTGTGTTAAAAACTGGTTTAGAGGGTTCCATGAGAAGTTTTGTGTATGAATGTTATTGTATTTCATATTATAGCCATGATGAAAACGATTACGTGTCCTTTTCAAAGATTCCTGCAGCAAATATGACTACATGACCTTTGAACTACTATATCCCCTTCAGTTATTTCCTTCAACCTAAATCCAACCTCAGGTTAGCATTATAACAGGTTCTGTTAACATTTAAACCAGCCATGGGCAACTTGTGACCTGTAGGACTTGTGAATGTCAATCTGAACGAAAAAAATTATCTTGGATTTTTTATTTTAGTTGTGCAGCCTGCCTGATGATGGGCCATGCCTGATTTAAAGTATCTGAAAGAAAAATAATTAATCTTTTTGTTTTGAATTAATCATGTATTGTCTTGTAACTTTGAGATGTTGTAGTATAGGTGTGAGAGGCCAGATCTGGTCTGTCTGAACACAAAACAGAATATTCGGGCCGGATATGGCTGGTTTAAATGCTAAAGGGTTATTATTTGATAATTAAATTATTATACCAAAAGAGAGAATAATTGTATTTGCCTGATTATATCTATGAAATTTTTCATTTATTGATATATTTTTCATTCAGTCCAACAGTACTATCAACTGGTAATTTTAGTGTCATTATTGAAACAATAATCAACAATGCTGATTACATTTTTCCTGGAGGTAAGATATATTTATTTATGAATTTTAAAATCTGTTTTTGATTTATTAACATTGATAGAAATTTCAATGTTTTTCTTTTTCAGTTTTCTCACAGAATTTATTCCCTAGTTACCAGTCAATATTGAAGTATTATACTTACATTATTTAATTTCCTATATATATATTTAATATTTCATTTAAAAATGAAGAAATATTCTTCAATTTTTTTTTTTCATGTGACATTTCAGTTGTTAGTTTTCACTCAATTTATTTTTAATATTTCTGATCAAACATAAAATGAACTCAGTTGAAACGGTTTTTACTGATTGACATTTTGACCAAAATCTTGTTTTTATAATACACAAGTCCTTTTGAAATGTTTCTCTGAGACAAAATATTATAGCTAGTGACTGTCTGTGTCTGTATACACATTATATATAAATGTTATCCACAAAAGCATTTTAATAATTTTTGGTCTAATTCAAAATATATGTCCCTGTGTAATTTGGTAACAAACTCAAGGCAAATATTACATTTTTCAAGGACAGATAACTGCACCACACTACCAAACAACTTCACATGTTCGAACACACTATTTTCACTGGCCTTTCATATATTCTTAATATTATGAAAGCTATGTCTAGGTGACCTGGTTTTCCATCTTCAGAACTATAAATATCTAAGCTATAGTTGCTCTGCAGGGCAGAGTATGTTGCACAATATAAACACTTTTCTTATATTGGTTCACTTGTTTTGATTACCTGCATCTTAGATTGTATTTGGAAAGCCATCTTCCTAATAGATAAACTTTTATTTATAGAAAAATCTTCATAAATCGTCCCCACTGTCATATTGTGCTCTTGTGCTTTTTCTACTGATACTATTAGGAGTTCTATTTTTCAGAATTGTTTGGTAGAATGCCATCTTATTTCACCCACCTCCTGCTTCTTTTCACCAGAACTATTTATTTCATTAGACCTGTTATCAAAACAGAGGTGGCCCCTTCTCTCCCATGTATTGTGATCTCACTATACATTAACCTTCAAACTCTAAATCTCATTAACAATGCCTGTTTCCCTCACTTCTCTTCTTTTCGATTCAAGAATGGTAGAATGATGATATAGATAAAACAGTTCCTTCTTAAATACAGTGACAAAAAACAAAAAAAATAATAAGCAAAGAATTATATATTTTTTTTTACTCTGAACATCTCAAAACATTTTCCTTTGTAGCTTTTTTATTTTTATTTTTGTTTTAATAACAGAAATCAGTTTCAAATAAATAAAAAAAATCTAATGAATCCATTTTTCATCCTATCTTATCAATAAAATAATGTTGTAAATCTATAAACAGGTTTGAATTATTGTCAAAGTTATTGTTATGTAAGTCTAACACTGTCTCATTATTAGTAAAGGCTCCAAAGCTAAATATTCCTCCTAAGTGTTCTCTTTAGGATCTTCATCACTCAGAGAGCCAACTTATAAAGATGAAACTGAAAAATCATCATCTGAATCATTAAAATAATGATTCTAGAAAACGGTTTGTTGGTACCAACCCTCTACCTCTTTCTTTGATTTTTTTATCACGCACCATGTCTTCAAATGATGCATGTATATATATTTATACATATAATTCTAATCAAAAAATTAAGAAACCTCATGAATTGTTTTAAAATTGTTTTAAAATGAATTGTTTTTGACTAAAATAATATTACAACTGGGTAATTTTAAATTTATTTAATCTTGTGTAATGCTTGGAATCTGTCAAAAATTGCATATCACTTAAAAACTGTATGCCATATTCAAGAATTTTTGTGCTGGAGTTAAGTTTAAGTATTCCAGTCATGACCAAAACATACTTTTGCATGAAGACAGCATTCTACCACACCCAACATACCAGCAGCAGACTGCATAATTATTGAAGGAAACTATTGACTTATTATTCCTGTTTGCATAAAAATTACATCAGCTTCTTTCCTTAATCATTTAAAATCAAATTTGCATTGATCTGTAATTTACGTCAGCTATGGGGTTGTATATAATATTTTCAGAGAGAGAGAGGGGGGGGGAGATGTATATGCCTATTTATAACTCTACCTGTATATAAAATTCCTAATGATATCGATGTGACAATGTGCTGAGAAATATTGCTTCTAATTGTTTGACTATTATACTTTATCTCCCATCCTCAGCATGTTTTGACAGTGGCAATTTCTCTTTCAAAAGGAATGTTTTGTTTAAAATTGTCTCAGTGGTATGTCTTACCAGTATGTTAAATAATAAAAATAAATGTTTTCATATTATTTAGGTCTTTTGCATAATATTCTTTGATTCATCATCACCTTTGGATATTTCATTCTTGAATTGATATTGAATTCAAGAAAACTATTTGGTTTGAGTAATTTAGCAAACTTCAGTCTGAAAACATGATAAACATGGTAGCTATTTCAATTATGTCTAATGTTGCTATGTCTTCTTTCTCCTACATCAACCGACTAAATCTAACCTTTATATACTGTTAGTGTGTTATATGAAGAGATAGTCATACATTGGAACATCTATTATATTTTATTAAATAGGCATAAAATTCTGTTCAGTATCTTGCTTATTATAGCTTGTTAATATTGTGTGTTATAGAAAGGCAGTGAACTGGCAGAATCATTAGCATGCCAGGCAAAATGCTTAGCAACATTTTATCCATCCTTAAGTTCTGAGTTCAAATTTTGCCGAGGTTGACTTTGCCTTTCATCCTTTTGTGGTTAATAAAATAAGTACCAGTTGTGCACTGGGATTGATGCAATTGATTTTCCCCCTCCACTGAAATTGCTGGCCTTGTGCCAAAATTAGAAACCAATATTGTGTGTTATAGTAGGGAAGGATTATTAATTTAAGAATAAAATTACAACAGAAAAAAACTTGTTAAAATTTAAGTCTCCTTAAAGATTAGTATATATTTTTTTCATCTCAATTTCTTTTGTTGCTTTGCAGATGTGTAACTAAAAAAACTATTTTTTTCCAGTCAAATAAGCTGAATAGTTTTCTTTTCGTATATGTTTTTCCTCTTTATCAATAATATATTTCGTCTGTTTTTATTGTTTTTACATATATTAATTTTCTACTGAAAAACACATCAGGTTTAATAAGTTTTGACTAATTGAGATGACAGTAATGATATATTTTTGAACTTATTTTCCTGGGTTTTATTTAAAAGTAATTTTCATGCTCACAATTTACATATAAATCTTGGTCTTCAGTTTTTGAAAAAAAAATTATTTCCTCTGTTGTTTGAAGTTTGCTGTTCAACTATTTATATTATGTCTCATCATTTATCAATATTGATTTTTAACATTGCCACATATTTGAAAAGGAGAGTATAGTTTATTGAATTAATCACTATATGCATCTTACTTATTTTCACTCATAGGGGGATAATAACCAAAACTAGTCCTGGTTGGATTGTATTTTTAATTTGGGAATAAATAAAATATTGTAAAATATTTTGTCTACTGCTTCACAACTTCTACCAGTCAGTTGGCCAAAAGGCATAGTTTTCTTGTATAGTGATTCCATTCTAAATTCTTATCACTTCATATTTTACTAATTAGATTGGAAAAGCTGGAAAATAATTATTGATTCATTTGTTTATAATTTTATTTTTGACATTTTACATCACATTTCCCATACTTGATTGTTTCTACTCATTTAGAGATTTTCATGATTTGTTAGAATACATATTTTACAATAGGCTTCTCATCTTAACTAATTCTTCAAATCTGATGACACAATGATGCACATTTCGTATAAGTTTAAATGGAGTTATTAAAGTAGAAAAATAATGCAATTCTTATGATACCTTGAACTCATTGCATTTAGATTCTATTCTGATATTTCCAAACTTATTGCCCACATCATCCTCTCACACTAAACTGAACCTATGCTAGCATTGCAATGGGTACTTTTGATCCCATAGTAAGATGTGTACCATGAACTGTGTGATAGTTTAATTTTCATCACGTGATAGCCGGTGCTCTAATAATTGCAGTTATTACTGATAAACAGTTTGGAGGATATACTTGTTTTAAATTCATTGTACACCACTTCTAGTCATGTATTCATTGTGTAGAAGCCATTGCTAATGGAGGCGTTAAGATAAACTGGATAGTATAACATCTATGATAGAATCAAAATTATGAAGTTTGGTTTTGTTTCCTCTCAATTTTTATCGTTTTAAACATTAACCCTTTAGTGTGCAGATTACTCTGTCAAATGTAAGGCTCATTTATTCACATTATTTTGAATTTATTCTGCATTATACTGTAGCCATGAATTTTGATGATGTGATTGTTTATGTTTAAAAGGACATTTTAGGGTAGGTATAAAAGGCTAGATCTGGCCAGTTTGGATATAAAGCAAGTAGAGTATTTTGGCTGGATATGGTCAGTTTAAATGCCAAAGAGTTTATCAATTTTTGCATTTGTCAGGTAAATTTATTGCTATATAGTCTTTGATAATTTGGTGTGATGTGCTATAATGAAATATTTTAATTATTTTCCAGTATTCAAGTACTTAAAAATAGTACTTGACAAAAATGCCTCTGGTTTTGAGGCAATACAGTTTTGCATTATAATGCCACTTTTTGTGCTTGATAAGCTGAGTGCAAGAGTTCAATTTAATTAACTATGCATGCTACCAGACAAAATATGTTCTTGTATCTGGTCAAAAAGATATTACCATCCTTGAAATTTTTCTGCTTTACTGTTATATTTTTCTTGAAAGCTCACAGCCAGTAACCTAAGTCCTCAACTGTAACCCTTTTGCTAACTTAGTGCCCCTGTTAGTAATGGATTGATTTATTCATTCTTCAGTGTCCTGGTTTATGATTATATTTTGTTTTCACATCATCTTAAAGTTTCCTGCTGAAGTTTCCTGATTGCCACTTCTATATTCAAGTAATTCATTTTCATTATTCATAATGTCAATCTATGTTCTCCTCTATACATCATATCTGATGTGAAACTCTCACAAAATACTAATTTCTTCATCCTCTGTAACATACTCCAGGTTATAGCTACATCATATTCCCTCCACTACTTAATCTTCCAATCCAATTCAAGAAGGACCATTTATACTCATCTTAAACTAACTTTTTACACTTTGATATGATATGGGTAATCATCACCATCATCATCGTTGTTTCAATGTCCACTTTTCCATGCTTGGATGGGTTGGACAGAATTTATTGAGTAGGATTTGTATGACCAGATGCCCTTCCTGTTGCCTACCCTCACCTGTTTCTGAATAAGGTAATATTTCTCCATGACCACTTATGCTTTCACAGAAGATTAGAAATGAAGGACACCACTTGCATTATGGTGACACACATTTACAAACTGACACTTACACATATATATGACAGGCTTACAAAACTTTAGTTGAACCGGGGCTCTAGTAGAAGACACATGCCCTAGGTTTCATTCATTGGGACTGAACCTGAAACCATGTGGTTTGCAAACACACTTCTTACCACATAACCACACCTATGGGAAATATTTTCACTAACTTACCACATAGCCTTCAGTAAGGATACAGTTATTTTGCTTGTACAAAACTTGATGTAACATTCTGTAAATATGAAAATTTCAGTGTTTGGCTTGAGATCGCTTTCCTCTAACCATCACCATGTTGTAATCTTGTTTACTTTTTTACACATTTGAACTATTCTTTATGTACTAACCCAACTTCTTCACCTCTTCTTTGATCCAGTCTTCACAACTTATTACATTTTTTTCCCTCTCAGATGCCCTTGTAAGAAGATGCAAGCATTGCAGCTTTTGCAGGATATACACAGTGTATATTCAATGACTTCCTTCTTATTTTGTTCTATTTTTCTTGCTTAACACTACCTTATAGCCTTTGGGTGTCTTTAGCAGAGTCTACTCTTATAGCAAGCACTCCAGCAATGCCACTTTTCTTCCCATACCAGTCCTGGAGACTTTTTGCAAGTTCATTAATCCACTTCTGTATTTCAACAATGAAATGGTCAAAATATATTGATTACTATTATTACTTCTATTATGTTTAGATTCTAAAATAAATCTATTTTCTGAAATATGCCTTCCATAAACTCATGAAGTTAACATTCATCTGTTTCTCCATCCATCTGTCTGACCTCAGTACAAATTATTGTAAGCATTGTCCTTAATAAATCAGATGCACTGTTTCATTCTCAGATATATTTTGTCTTTCTCCTTATCATCATCATTGTTATTACCATTGCCTCTTTCTCCACTTTTACTTTCTGTCTTGTGTTGTTTAATATTTTTGTTTCCCCCCAGTTGCTAATATCTTTTAATTTGTGTATTTTGCTATACCATAATGCTGTCATTTGCATCTTATTTGCATACTATAAGCAATTTGGTCAACAGCATCATGCATCAGGAACTTTTCTACATACCAGAACTACAGCATTTATTTCACTCCTTGACATTATCCTTACACTCCACATATACTTTCTTTTTCTTACTCAGCATAAAGCTCTCAGCTCTTGAGAGTCCTTCAAGTATCGCAAAGTAGTTTGCATTTCACTTTTGGTACAGACATTTACATCATCATCATCAATCATTTTGTATCTGGGTTTTGTCCCCGTTAATGGGGGTAGCTGGATCTACCTCAGTACCATAGCAACTGCCCTCACACCATCTCGCCATCTTGCCTGGTTTTGGGCATCCTCCTTTCTCAAGCCAACTTTCCCAATCTCCTCCTCAACCTGTCCCCTCCACATTTTTTTCATTCTACTTTACTTTCGCTGTCCATTTACCTCAAAGTCTAGCACCCTCTTCAGAACATGCTCCTCATCCCTCCTCAACACATGTCCATACCACTGCACTCCATTCGCCCTTGCCAGCTGTTCCACTGACTCCTCCAACCCCAGCATCCCCCATCAAGTCCTCAGTCCTCCTCTTATCAAACAGCTTCACCCCACACATTTCTCTCACTATTGCTCTCTCAGTCCTTCTCAAAATTGCCATCTCTCTCTCCCTCAAACACCATGTTTCACTCCCATACAGCATTGCAGCTCACACACAATTCCTATACACCTTTCCTTTCATCTTCAATGAGAACCTTTTCCCATATAACAGTGCTCCACATTCCCTGAACTTCACCCAGCCAAGTCTTGCTGTTGCTGTTAGCTGCTTCACATCCACCCTATCCAATGGAATGGTTTTATTTCTATATTTATGCTTTTATTTCTTCCACAATTTTTCATGTACTCTGGAGCACCAACTTCAGTTCGAGTCTTGACCTCTAATTACTGAATATTTATTTACTTGTGAATGTTTGCTGTGTGTTTAGATGGCTTTTTGGTCGTTGTTTTTTTTTTATACTTTAGCCATTATATTCTCATTGTGAGGAAAGAAGTTATGTTTTCAGGTACAGTGGTTTGTAAGTGTTGAGTTGTTTTTTTATTGTTTTTGTTTTTGTACTGGATCGTTGAAAAGTTTCTATTGGGCATTTCTAGTCTATTCTAGTGTGCAGCTTTAGCTTGTTGAATTTGTCAAAGTATGTGTATTTAATTATTTCTCTTTGAATTTATTTTTGCTTATGATACAATGTTGTTATTGTTATTTTAAGAGGGTTGTAAATGTTTGCTAGTTTTGATAAACTTTGGTTGTTTTCTACAGTTAATGATGGTGTTTTGGCTTTTTACATTTGTACTACCCAGAGAAAATCTCTAATATTTGTAGTCACTAAGGTGAATATTGGTATCACAATATTTTGGTAACACTACTCCATGATATTTATCTTCTCTCTTCTTTGTAAATCTAAGTAATTCATTATTTTTCTAAGGAAATCTTTGTTATCATAGACTTCTCCACCCAAGTCAGTATACTTTTTCATTCTTCTTTGACTTATGATGCAGTAAACTTAGTTCATGCATGACCTGGTCAGGATCTTTTACGAAACAGCAGTCATATGTAATATCAAGATATTATATTATAAATATATCTTGATAAGGCATAAAACTTTATAGTTAAAGGGAAGAGAGATAATAGTTTATGATATTTATTTTGTTCAATTATTAATCTAATCATTTTAAATTTTTATGCTTTAAATATTTAAACCAATCCTTCTTTTATTAATGTGACTGTACTTTTTTTTTCTAGCATATCCATACAGAGGAATCTATAAATAATCTGCATGTTAATGCCATTTTTTGTTGATTTTCACTTTGGATTTCTCTGAAGATACTTATTATTTTTTATTCTTCATTCTCGAAGTTGAAAATATTTGAAATTCAAATTTCAAATAAGAAACATCACGTTGAAATTGCTAATACATATATATATATTTTTTTTAAGGTACTTTTCTAAACTGTAAAAACAGCTGTTACTGTTTTTTCTTTTATTGATGTTTAATTATTTATTACTTGACTCAGTCTTTCCTTCTTTCCAATACTATTTTATTTCAAATTCCCTGTTGATCATCAATCAATCAACCAGTCAATACTAGCAGTTGTTCGAATTTCCAGTGCAGTAAGTTTAGTTGTCATGGAAACCACTTTATAGAAGAAACTTTGCTTAAAATTAATTTTATGGAGTTTTTTCTATTTCATTATTATTTACCCAGAATTAATGTTTATTTTTTCATCTCCATTTTTATTAGACGTACAATTTCACTTGACAGCCACGGCCTCAGTCGCAACCAACAACATCACCTTACAACAACCAACAACACTCTCCTCTGATGCCAGTACTCACCACCAAATAAGTGATCTCCCTTCTCCTTCATCTTGCCACAAGCGTTCATTAAGTGGGCAAATACCACCGCTGCACAAAAAATCTGCTCCTGCCCAATCAAGCACTTCTACTGCAGGAACATCAATGTCACTGACAACATCTGTGATTCCTTTGTCTGAGCTAAGTACACAGTCTGCTCATACAAGCACTTTAAATCTTCATCGGCCTTCAGCAGATACTATCGGTACCCAGAGCAGTGGTAGTTCAACACTAACCGGCAGTTCCCTACCAGACAAACTCAACATGGTTGACGATGATACTGGTTTTAGCAATGGGCCCTATCAAGGTGAAGGATTAATTTCGAACCCTTTGGAATGTAGTAGCACTGCTAAAGCCACTAACACTTCTCTTGACTTTGAGCCTGGGAATGCTATAAAGACATCACGCTCCAGGTCGGTTCCTCCTGCTCTAGTTTCCAAAAGTTTTCATTCAGATGTATACAATACAGCTTTTGCCCTCCACTCTTTGGGTGATGGAAATTGCTCTGGCTATATGACAAAAGTTAGAGCTATGTGGGATGACCAGTTTTTGACAAAGCAGCCTTCGGCCTCCACAGAGAGTAACCACTTAGCAGGTCTTAGCAGTGGGGGCGCAGGACGGAATGGTTCCACCCCAGCAGGTCAGAATTTTAAATTCCTTCTTAGAATTTATCATAGTAGTCACTTTTTTTTATTAAGTGCTACTTTATCAATTGTGTCTTGATAATATTGGTACACTACAGTGGAAATTAGCAAACTCTGTGGAACTGTCAACTAGGAGCTTTTTATTTTATTAATTTTTCCATTTCTTGTGTAACGGGAATTAAAATTGGCTTGCAGGAAAGAATAATTTTTTGATACAAAAATGAAAAATGAAAAAAGGAAAACTTAAATTTTCTGCCTGCCACCCCCAGCTTGCTTCCAAGTGGAACAAATAGCCATTGCTTTTGCTGTATTACTGTAACAATTTTAGTGTCAATTATCTGCAGCATGCATTACTTCTGCACATATTTTCTTCTGCATGTTTCCTTTTCCTGTCTTTCACTGAAAAATTATCTCTCCTTTATCTAATAGCATGTTTTCATTTTAACCCTATATTTTCTATACTATTTGTATTTGCTAAATTGTATTTATTTGATGTCTCAGTTGCTCTTAATTTTGCATCTTTCTGACAGAAAAATCTAAAAAAAATTTTACTTTCAATTTACAATTGAATTTTTACTGATTTTCTTTAAATCAAGACAATTTTTTACCATATGCTGCTAAAATTAATTCCCTTTAGATTCCATGGAAATACTCTGGGATGGGGCATGTCATCACACTCTACCTTCATTCTACAGATTTCGTTATTTACTCAGTAACATTTTACCTCACTCACAGATAGTAAGAACAATCTAGTATTATCAAAACATCTGCATCTATCATACTAACGTTATTGATCTTGTACATGTTCTTAGAAATTATTGTAGTAAATCTATTGATTTTTTTCCCCCTCATTTTCATAAACATACTCTAAAAACTCCTTGCTCTATCTAAATTGTACTTACAACTCACATTCATAATTGTTATTGTTGTCATTATTATTATTTTGTTATTACAACCATTTTTTAAAAATTAATTTTCATCATCATCTTCACTATTATTTCAGTAAGTCTTATTTATTGCATGCTTTCAGTGTATAACCAGGTATAGTTTATATGCCTTGGATATGTGCAGTTCTTGTATCTGTTTTCATTATATTCATAGTATTCTATATAAAATATTTTCAGTGGACAGAATTGCTGTTTTTGTATGCTATGTGTATATTCTCATTGTCTCTGTGTCCTTTTATCATTGCAACCACATTGATTCTTGATGTTGTGATTTCTGGGTTTTTATATCTGGATAATTTCTTCAGTTCTAGAGATATAATGTCTCCTAGGATTGATATATTGATATATAGCATGCCCTTGTTTGTTAGATTGGCTGGCAATCATTCTTTTCTCTCCATCAGTCAGTATTGGTATATTTAAATATGTTGATATATTATCACTTTCTGAGATAATGCTGCCAAGACTAAAAGAGTATAACTCCTTAAATATGTCATGTCTACCTGTATAGTATTTTCAAAACAAAAACAATACTACAGAACACAACACAAATCGTGTTTGGCCTCACAGTATATAACAAGTCTGAAGAAACAGTGAAGTGAGAGCTAGCTATAGGTCAGGACAAGGGGAATTACTCTGGAAAGATTGAAGGGAAGTAAGCCTCAGCCAAACTGCTGGACACAAGAGTAGGAATTTGACAGAAAATTTGGCTCAATAAATAAATAAAAGGATTGAATATTGAAATAATATAAGGAAATGAAAGGTAGAAGGATATTGATGGCATATTGGTATTATGGCGATTTTCTTGCGGTTCATAAACGAGTGTGAACCACGTCTCACTTAAACATTCCACTTTTAGCACATCACTTAATAGAGTGTATTGGTTATACTTTATCATGGCACTGACATTAATGAGGTTGCCTTGTGCCTCTCTCTTCTGCAGTGTCTCTGTTCAATTAAGGCAGTGGTTGAATATAAGAGATAGTTTTGACAGAAGGACCAGAGTGAGTGAAGGATTTACGAATATGATTGGGCTGAGAGGGTGCTAGAGAAAGGTATTGAGAGAGTAATAATACTGGCGAGAGTAATGTAAGAGAGACAATTGCAGGTGATAATGGAAAAGAGATAGTGATAGTAGTTACATGTTTGCTGGTGTGTTTGTGTATGAGAGAGAGATTGAGTAATGGATAGTAACAGATGTGGGCTAATAGTTGCAGAGAGTGATGAATGTCAATTGAGAGTGGGAGAATCTTAAGAGAGGGGGAGTGGTTGTGTGTGTGTTTAATTCTTTAATCAGATTCAGCTTGAAAGCTGCAGCCATGCTGAAATAATTAAAAAAGTTTAATTGCACTAATGTTGTTACATAATTTAAAAATGCAATATAAAACAAAAATAGTCACAAATCTTAACCAATCTTTTTGAACTGTATTAAGAGAATATTTAGGGTTACTAAATGTTTTTATATAGTTTCAAAATAACCACAGATTTTTCCCTTAGCATTAGTACTGTTATTAATGTAAGCATATTAGTTACAAGGGCTGTAATAAGTAATGTCAATTAAAATACAATACATTTAATTCCAGATGATAGTTTTGTGTAGATTGTGTTTCTTTATTGATCTATTATTGTTCCCGTATTGAATTGCTATACTAGTAAAACAGAGAAATAATAATAAATGCTAAGGTTTGTCTCAAATAATTATCTACATTAACTCTGGAAAGATTTTCTTGTATATGGTTCCTTAATTTGTTGGTGGTGTAATGTCAGCCTTCTATAGAGGGTTATACTTGTTAGGCCAATATAATGTTGTCAGCAATTCTATATATGTGTACACACACACAGTCACACATACACACACATTTATTTATGTACATATATGCATATAAAAGGTTTCCCTCAAATTTTACATTATCAACATAAATCTCATTCTCGTCATCATTAGCCTCTGTTTCGTTATTGTCTATCTTGATTACATCATTATCAACTTGAAATTTGTCATTGTCAACTTCGATTTCACTATTAACTTTAATTTCATGTTCATCAACTTACATTTGGTATTTATCAGTGTCATTGTTCAGCATCCATCATGGTTAACTAGAGAAACAGAATTTCAAATGAATTTAGTACAATAAATGTGTTAAATTTTGATGAAGGTCACATTGTAACTGAAATTATCTCCATATTAGATATTCAAATTATTATTCAAATATTTAACCAAGAAGATCATATTAGACAATAGAATCAAGAAAGTTTTTGAAACAGTAAAATTTTGGAAAAAATGAATAACTTTAAACAAACGTCAGTGGATATAATGTGCCATGTAATTTTAGTATATTGTCTGACATGGTTTTTGAACATTTTATTGTGACAATATCAAAAATATTGATATAAATAAAATCTTATATTATTTACCAATATAATTGCTAACAAAAATTGTGTTAACAAAAGCATGACAATATTACATTTCATTTTTGGTTAACAATTAACCAGTAGCTGTTGACCAATTAATTTAGCTCTTTAACTGTGAAATCAAATTTCATTGTTGCTCCTGTAATGATATTGAATATTTACCATAAAAATAGAATTGGTATTTTCTGCAAGTCACATTGCTTCAATAAACTTGACATATCTCAAGAGAAAATAGTTTGAAACAAGATATTCTTCAACAAAAGATATATTAGTATATAAAACTGCTTCCTGCAGTTAATGCTAATGAAAATTTAAGGGGATATATCTGATTTCTGCAATAAAAGGATTTAAAAAGTTTCTAGACTTAGCACCAGAGAGGTGGAACTACTCTAGAAAGTTGGAGCAATGTTCATTACCTTTGTAAGCCCTCCCAGATGTGTAAGGCTGATACAGATGAGGTTTTCAGCTTGGATTTTTGCAGTGCCCACATCTCTTATTTGGTAAGTGGATCCTGACCACCAAATATTTTGGTGAAAGCAGTCTTAGTCTAAAAGGTACATTCTGATATTTTTGTTCTTACAAAGAAAGTCCATTTTGGGGTGGTTAACAGCGAGTGGATGTGGCAGACAATGTCCTAACATTATCAGCATCACTGCTCCCCACCCCCTACTCACTTGTTTTCATTCTTGGGAATTTTGTTTTATTTATTAATTGTATATGTTGCTTTTTTTTTTAACAATGGCTTTATGCAACTTTATAATCCACACTATCCTTTATCTGAATGAATATTTGTGTCACTCATTGTTTGAGTTCTTGTTGTGTAATGTTTTCTTTCTCTTTTTTTTTAATGCTCTGCTGATAAACAAATAATAATAATAATAATAATAACCAATATTATTAGGGCTGTAGATTGGCAGAATTGTTGAGAGCTTTGGACAAAATGCCTTGCAATAATTCTTCTGTCTCTTTACATTTCTGAATTCAAATCCTGCAGAAGTCAACTTTACCGTTCATCCCTCCAGGGATTAAAATAAAATAATGTACTAGTTAAATCCCGAGGTGGACTTAATTGACTAACTTCTCCCTCCAAAATTTCGGGCCTTGTGACTATATTAGAAACAATTGTTGTGGGATGATGGTCAGTTGAATCATAGGGCATTAGAAAAATATCTTGTAGTATTTCTTGTAGCCCTTTATGTTCTGAGATGAAATTTGTCTTCCATCACTCTTAGCTTGATAAAATTAAGTACCTGTCAAATACTAGGGTTGATAACGACAAGTCAGTTCCCTGCAAAATTACTAGCCTTGTGCCTAAATTAGAAATTATTATTCTTATGTTGTTATGTTCATTGCTAATGTGGTTTGTTTTAACATTATTATACCTTTACTTAAGGTGGTGGGCTGGCAGAATCATTAGCATGCCAGGTAAAATGCTTAGTGGTATTTTGTCTGCCGCTACATTCTGAGTTCAAATTCTGTCGAGGTCAACTTTGCTTTTCATCCTTTCGGGGTCGATGTAATCGACTTAATCCCTTCCCCCAAACTTGAGGCATTGTGCTTCCAGTAGAAAGAATTATACCTTTACTTGGCAGTGAGCTGGCAGAATCATTAGCACACCGGGCAAAATGCTTAGCAGTAGATTGTTTGTCCTTATGTGCTGAGTTTAAATTCTGCTGAGGTTAACTTTGCCTTTCATCCTTTTGTGGTTGATAAAATAAGTACCAGTTGAGCTCTGGGGTTGATGTAATCGACTTTACTTGTCCTGAGTAGGAGTATATAAAAAAAAACTGTACCCCTCTGCCTAGTCATGTTGAGCCAGTAAGGCTTATCAACCCATTGTGATCTCAAGCTCAAATTCATGGCTTCCACATAAGACTGTGGTTGATGGAGAGAATATGCTTAGGCCCTCAGCCTGCAATGGATTGAACATGGGAAATTCAATATAATCAATTCAATATCTTTACTACTATTAATCACGTAAACACAACAGAAAATTTGTTAGCATCTTAAGACAAAGGAAAATTATTAGTTTTAGCCATGGTTTCTGAAAATGCTGAACTCCTGATTGTGTGTCAGTGGATCCAGCATTGTTAAAAGATAACATTCTTTATGGGTGGTGGGGAATATAATGAAATAGAATAGATCATCATTATTATTATTAAAATAAAGGAAGAAATCATTATTATGAAAATATTTAGTCCATTTCAGTCTGTCCAGCCTGCAATAGTTTGAAAATATTATTGCAGGAATAGAGAAAAACATCAGTGTTGTTTATCAAGTTTTTGTATATTTCACATAAAATTGAAGAACATTTTGGTACACATGCATACTGATGTCCAGCCTCTCTGAAATAAATATTGTATAACATTTATAGAACCTGCCCTTACCATTTTTTGGTAAATTACTTTTGTATATACTTAGAAATAGGCACACCTGTGGTTAAGAAGCTTGCTTCTCAATCATGTGATCTCAGGTTCAGCCCCACTGCACAGCACATTGGGCAAGTGTCATCTATAATTGTGGGTCAACTAAAGTTTTATGAGTGGATATGGTAAATGGAAACTGAGAGAAGCTTGTCATGTGTGTGTGTGTTTGTACCCATGCCTAGATATGATGGTTGTAAATGAGCATCATTATCATGCAAGCAAGGATGTATGTTTCCAGTCTGCCATGAAAACTATGTCTAGCTATGGGGGAAATATTACCTTTCCTGGTAACTAGGGGTTTTGTGACAGGAAGGGCATCTGCACTTGCCCATAAAAAAACTTGCCCTAACAGATTCCATCTGACCCATGTAAACATGGAAAAGTGGACATTAAATAATGATGTTGAAATGATGATGATGATGATTAGAAACAACCTAGTGGATATTAATAGTTTATTAGAAATTACTATAAAACAAGTTAATGTTAACAGCTTTTTCTAATTCAGTGTTGGATAGCAAGATGTCCATTGATGGTGTTTAGTCAGTGAAATATTTAATATTTTGGTAGTGTACAATATTTGATTGGTGTACTAGGTGTACGCATGGCTGTGTGGTATGTTTGTTTCCCAACTACATGGTTCCAGGTTCAGCCCTGCTGTGTAGCACCTTTCGCAAGTGTCTTCTACTTATAGCCTTGTGAGTGAATTTGGTAGACGGAAACTGAAAAAAAAGTCTGTTGTGTATGTATGTGTGTGTTTGTGTGTGTATCTTTGTGTCTGTTTGTCCCCCACCATCACTTCACTACTGGAATTGGTGTGTTTATGTCTCTGTAATCTAGCAGTTCAGCAAAAGAGACTGATAGAATAAGTAGCAGGTTTTACAAAAAATTATTATTATTGGGGTTGAATCAACTAAAATTCTTCAGGGCGGTGCTCCAGCATGGCCACAGTCTAATGACTGAAATAAGTAAAAGATGAATGATACTAAAACAACGTCATCATGTAGCTAATGTAAATTCCACCACAGTTCCTTCTAGTTATCTTTCTCTGAAACAGTCAGCTTTCTTTCTGATATTTTGTCTATTGTAACCAGTTTGTTTTTAATATTAAAGCGGACGTTAAATGATGAATGAATGAATTCAAATTTTGCCGAGGTCATCTTCGCCTTTCATCCTTTTGGGGTCAATAAATTAAGTACCAGTTGCATACTGGGGTCGATCTAATCGACTAGCTCCCTCCCAAAAAATTTCGAGCCTTGTGTCTAGAGTAGAAAAGAAATGTTAGCACTCTTAGCGGTATTTTGTCTGTCTTTACATTCAGAGTTCAAATTCCGATGAGGTTGACTTTTCCTTTCATCCTTTCAGGGTCGATAAATTAAGTACTAGTTGCATATTGGGGCAGATCTAATCAACTGGCCCCCTCCCAAAAAATTTCAGGCCCTGTGCCTAGAGTTGAAAAGAATATTATTAAGTAATTTATAAAAATTATATAACTATTTATCCCATGGACTCAGTTTCCTTACCAATTTCTGATAAATATTCAACTTCTTCAACTTTGAGATTTGCAGTACTATTAATAGTTGATCATTCTCAGTTTCTTCACTAATTTTCAATAAAAACTTGGCTTTTTCAATGTTGAGACTAGAGGTTCTATCAATAGTTAATCATCCAAACTGGCTTTAGTAGTTGGCTGAATGAGAGATATAATGTATATACTTTTACCAGGGACTTTAGTGAAATAAAAGAAATTGCTTAAACTATATTTGAACTTGGTTCAGAGTTTGTTCACCAGAGATTTGCCATCCAGTCTATAACTACAGTGATTTAACAATGTGATTAACAACATTTGTTTTTTCAAATTTGCAATAATCCAACTCACATCAAATATCTCTTCTTTTGAAAGAGGTTCTACTATTACTATTTTTCCCATTTGAGTCTATATAGTATCCACCTCTCACCCCTTAATCCCTTCGGCCTGTCGCTATTTTAATTCCCTCTACCTCTCACTTCCACCTCTCCTTTAATCATTTATTAGCATTTACATGTCAAATGTTATGGTTATTTATTCATTTTGTTTTAAATTAAGCATACATTATCCTGTAGCTTCAAGGTTTCAATGATGTGAAAGTTTATTTTTAGAATAACATTGTTGTGTAGGTGTGAGAGGTTGGACCTGGTCAGTTTAAACATAAAATAGGTACAATATAAGGGCCTAATATAACCAGTTTAAATCCTAAAGGCTTAATCTTCTTATCATTAATCCTCCTCCTACTGTAATTCTCCCTCTCAATACTTCAATACCCTTCCATCTCTCACTAATCCCACTTCACTTCTTACAACTTTAATCCTCACTATATTAATCCCTTGTCATCTCTCACTATTTTAATCCCCTTCTACCTCGTATTTCTTTAATCCCTCTGCACCCTTCCACCTCTCATTACCTTAATCCCTTATCTCTGTTAATTTTGGTGTTGCTTTTTTTTGCTCAATGTTCTGTGATTAGCATGTAATATCTTCCTGTGAGCATTTAGCTCAATCTCTTTCTTTCTTCCTCCATCTCTCTCTCTCTCTCTCTCTTTCAGTCTTTTGTTCTCTTATGTATACAACTCTGTGAATGGACAAATACATTGAAAGTCTTTTTATACATGATTGTGGTGCAAGATGTGTGTTTGTATATGTATGTGTGTATATGTGTATATGTATACACACACGCACACACAGAGAAACACATGCATCCACACATGCCATTGTATTTTGGAAATGTTTAATTTCAGGCAATATCTATTATTCTGCTTGCCTCAGACCATGTGGATGACAACAGGTCTCACCCTTCCTTCTTAAATGAGTAATTAGGAATAGTTTTGTGGCTGGATTGAATTTTCAAAGCAAAATTATCAATAAAAAATTACACCCTTCTTCAATATTACTCAAATTAATCTGTCCACCAAATATATACATACATGCATTATATATATATATAATATGTGTCATATATATATAATGTGTAGTGTATATATATATATATATATATATATATATATGTGTGTGTGTGTGTGTGTGTGTTTTACATATATATGTTTATATATATATATATGTTTATATATATAATATATATATATATATATATATATATATATTATATATATATAGGGGAAAAAATAAGTTCAAAAGAGAACAATTTAAACTTTTTGAGAGATCCAAAAAGAGAGAAAGTATGATTTCTAATAAAGATTCATCATATTCATAAAAATCAACCAGAGCAAGTAATAAGAATATGAAAATAATAGTTGAAAAATATTGTTGTAGGTATAAAAATACCCTGAACAAGTATAGAAAATGAAGGAGAAAAAGATGTTGAATCAAAATTAGATTTAATACAAAATAGGATTCAATACATATGTGTATTTCAAAGGACAATACAAATATGTAAGAAAATAAATTATAAACATAGTAATTGTAATTAAATTTATGCATTGTCATTTTCATCAGTGTGAGGAAATTTGTAAGGACATAAAAAAAGGTTTAATACAATAAAGCCAATTAAACTAAGATACAATAAGGGAGAATACAAATGGGGTTATAGGAAAAAAAATCAGATATTTACAAGTAAGTTTTAAAAGGGGCAAAAATAACAGTAATAATAATAGTAAGAGAGAAGAGGGGGGGAAAGATAGACATATCAATGTGTATGCACGTCTATATGGGTGTTTAAAAAAATAGTAACAGGTCGAGACATGTTACCATTTTTTTAAACATACCCATTAGCTTTTCATTTATGTTATAGTTTACCATACATATAGACATGAATGTCTGTCTTTATATATATATTTTATATATATATATATATATATATATATATATATATATATATATATGTGTGTGTGTTATATATTATATATAAAGTATGTATGTATATAATACCTATGTATATATATATATAATATATATTTGTTTAATATGTATATGATACCTATGTATATATAATATATATATATATATATATATATATACATATATAAAATATATGTATGTATATATACATTTAATATATATATAATATCTATATAAAATATGTATGTATGTATATATTTGTATAATATGTATATAATACCTATGTATGTATTCTATATATATATTAAATATAAATGTATGTATATATTTGTATAATATGTATATAATACCTATGTATGTATTCTATATATATATTAAATATAAATGTATGTATATATTTGTATAATATGTATATAATACCTATGTATGTATCTATATATATATTAAATATAAATGTATGTATTATTTGTATAATATGTATATAATACCTATGTATGTATTCTATATATATATTAAATATAAATGTATGTATATATATTTATAATATGAATATAATACCTATGTATATATATATATATGTATGTATATATATATAAATGTATGTATATATATGTATAATATGTATATAATATCTATGTATTTAATATATATATATATATATATATATATATAGACACACATATATACAGATATATATAAAATATGTATGTATATATGTATATGTATATAATATCTATGTATATAATATATATATATATATATACATATATATATATAAAATATGTAAATATATGCATAATATGTATATAATATATGTATATATATACATACGTATTATATGTATAATATTTATGTAATATATATGTATATATATAATATGTGATGTATGTATATATAATATATATTATATGTATATGTGTGTCATCATCATTATCATTTAATGTCCGCTTTCCATGCTAGCATGGGTTGGATGATTTGACTGAGGTCTGGCGAACTAGATGGCTGCACCAGACTCCAATCTGATCTGGCAGAGTTTCAACAGTTGGATGCCCTTCCTAACGCCATATATATATATAATATATCTATATATATGTATAATATGTGTTGTATGTGTTTGAGGTATGGTAAAATGACAAGAGTATGGTGAAGTTACCATGGCAAATGGAAAATCCCACATTCCAGACAGTCCTTCTTCAGGGATTAGATGACAGGAGTGAAATTAAAGAGGCAAGTGAAGATGTAACACTCTTCTGTCTATCTTTTCACTCCTGTTATCTTATCCCTGAGAAGAAGGACTCTGTCTGAAACATTGAATTTTCCATTCCTCATGGCAAGTTCACCCTACTTTTTTTGTCAGTTTTTACGAAATAATACAAGTCTAACTGATGCAGACTAACAAGTCTCTTTGGAGCCTGTTTGATTGTATGTGTGAATATATGTATATATTGAAAATTTTTTTTTTTTTTTTTCATCAATATTATTTAGTCAAGGAAGAGTTGACATGTTCATAGCCTTTACAGATGTTCTACTTGAGTATCAGTAGACCAATATTTGTAAAGGAAAAACAGTAACAGGGCTGGAGTTGCAGAGATTGTTAATATCTCAGATTATATTTTCTAAATTAGTTAATATATTCAGCAGTTACAATGGCCAAAGCCTTTCCAAACTTTGGTGCATTAGTCTTAGAGATAACCAGGAAAGTTAATCCTTTTTAGAGCACTAATTGCCTATACAATTACTGCTTTTATTATTCCCAGTTAATAGTTGGGAAAGAACAAGCACAAGGGGGTAATAAAATAATTTCAAAAATTCTTAGCAATTGGTATATATATATATATATATATATATATATATATATATACATATATATATATATACCAAATCCAATGACAAGGCTTTGGTCGGCCTGAAGCTATAGTAGAAGACACTTACCCAAGGTGTCACACTGTGGGACTGAACCCAGACCCATGTGGTTGGTAAGCAAGCTACTTACTATATATATATACCAGACTAATTACTGGCTTGCACTAGAATATGTAATGTCTTTTAGGTTTATAATATAGTGTATTTTTGTAATTATATATATTGAATTATCTTGTATGTGAAAAATGTTTGACATATGCATGGTATGAATGATTCAAAGGAGGTCGTGCTGTTCTGGTCTTTGAGTTTTCTTTTTCTTTTTTTTTCTTCTACTCTTGCTTACCTCAACTAAGCAATGTGGATACCATTTTCATTGTAAATATTTCATCTTGACAATGATACTTACCTATGTTTGTGATAATTCTTCCATTCTTTGTTGCTTTTGTCTCTGTTGGGCACATGGCTATTTCAGCACCATTCACCCACCAGTATGATGCTTGTAATTGTATATACTTAAGCACTTTTATTCTCTGCCTGCTGCCACTCTTGCCTTCTCAATAATTGACACTTCTATAAATATTTGTATGTTTATCATCTCGAACACAGCAGCAATAATAAGAGACTACCTTCCTCACAAGCCTTTGATTTGTTTATTATCATATTTTATTATAATAATCTTCAATTTCCTCAAAGAAAGTAAGACACAGTGATATAAAATTGTCTTTCCTAAATGGTATTTAGGATATTTTTTTTCTTTTTCCAAATAATTATTAATAACTGTGTGAATTATATAAAATAATTTTGTTACATATATAGATAGATATTTCATATTGAAGTTAGGAATATCCTTTCTTTAAGTTATTATTCTAATAAATAATAAAAAGAAATTCAGTTACTCAAACCCATATTGTTACTGCTAGTATATATGTTATTGTAAATCAGAGAAATGTTCATTGAACTTTAAAATTTTTACTCCTTTTACTGTCAAGATGTGTATGATTCATAGATTAGTGTTAATGTGATTATATTAAAGGACAGTAGGTGCAGTGACTAGGAAATGAGCATATTTTAGGTAAACCTGAGGCATGTTTCAGATCTAAGGAGACAAAATTCAAAGGATATGATCATTACTAAAGTAAATTATTATTTCTACTTTGTAATATATATCTTTCATTCTTATTTGATTCTTTTATAATCTGTAAGTTGCTGAGTGGAATTTTTTTTTAAGATGTATTCTGGTTTCAAATATTTATAAGCCTCCATTTTTTCTATCCTTTTCTTTTGCTCTAACTCTGCCTCTTCATGGATTCTTAGAATGATTAGAAAAAAACAAAAATTCTGTGTTAATATAATTCTTGTGAAATCATTCCAGTTAAGCAAGTTAAGTGGTTTAGTGTTAGTTAGTAAGATTACCTCCAAAAAACATAGTGTATGGGGGGTTAAAATTGAAAAGAAAAAAAAAGATGGTAAGGAATACTTAAGATGGGACATTTTGCAGACCTGATCAACCCATAAAAATACAGATGTAAAAATATAAATGTGACAGTTCATATATTTAAGCTTTAAGATTGAACAAGTTAATAGATGTTATGGACCAAATTTAATAGTTATTAATAATTATTTTAGTTCTGATGAAAATGGAAATTTGTAAGTTTTTTTTTTTTGATTTGTAAAGCATATATTATAAAAAATGTTTTGTAGCATTTAATGTTATATCAAACACTGGAGAAACAAGTTAATCAGTTGAATAAAACAGTGATAATGAATTACTCTCAATTACTGGAAGAAGTTTATAATAATATTTTTTTTTTTGTATTATTATTATTATTATTATTATTAAGGTGGTGAGCTAGCAGAATCGTTAGCATGCCAAACAAAATACTTAGCCGCATTTTGCCTGTCACTAGATTCTGAGTTCTAATTCCACCAAGATTAACTTTGATTTTCATCCTTTTGGGGTCAATAAATTAAGTATCAGTTGAATACTGCAGTCAATGTAATCGACTTAACCCCTCTCCCAAAATTTCAGGTTTTGTGCCTATAGTAGAAAGGATTATTATAATTATTATAATTATTATTATTATTATTATTATTATTATTATTATTATTATTATTGCTACTGCTGTTGCTGCAAGGCAGTGAGCTGGCAAAATTGTAAGCATGCCAGACAAAATGCTTAGTGGCATTTCATCTGTCTTTATGTTCTGAGTTCAAATCCTGCCAGGGTCAACTTTGCTTTACATCCTTTCAGGGTTAGTAAAATAAGTAGTACCAGTTGAGTATTGAGCTCAATGTAATCAACTGGCTCTGCCCCCAACCCCAAATTTCAGGCCTTGTGTCTATAGTAGAAAAGATTATAATTGTCGTCGTCGTCGTCGTCGTCGTCATCATCATCATCATCATCATCATCATTATTATTATAGTCAATATAGTCTATTTTACAAGCTCAATTAAATGTATATCAAATTAACTCAAATGTCAAATTAATCTCTACATAAACTTCTGTTTTACAATCACAAGTCTAATCAACTATCAGAATAAGGAAATTAGATTTTTCAAAACTTTTTAGTGAATGAACTCCAGGTCATATGTTTATCTCTCATACATCATTTCATTTTATTTTTTAAATTTTTGTTAAACATTTAGAATTATTTATATTTTGTTGATATTCTCAGCTTCTTATGGATTAATGCTGTGACCTTCTAATTCATGGCATTGGTAGTCCATGGCTGTGTGATTGTATACTCAAAGATTTAGTAACTATATTCATATTAACTACTTACAGTATATCAAAGCTCCTTTGATAGATCAATGCACAAGAGATGCTAAGGCAAGAAAAAAAAATGCAAGGGAAAAGTAGAAATCTCATTCTTCTATCTTCAATTCTTTAATAACCTGTCTTTCTGAAGACTTAGTATTTGAAGATCCCTGCCAAAATATTCATGATGGCCTGAACAGGTTATATCCGCTGGTTTCAAAGCAGATAACATCAAATTATTGGTCCGTCAGCTGTAGAAAAACTAGAGCAACTGATAACACCACAATAATAAAAGCTGTTCATGACCATATTATTTAAGCTAATCTATTGTTCTTTGTAACTCATTTTAATTTTGAGAAAAATGAAAAATATTTAAGACAATTAAGTTTATGCCCAAATTTGATTCATTTACAAGTTATAAATCATGAACTTTATATTATTTTCTTAGGAATATTGTTTTACAGTTACAATTCATCTTGCACTGTATGAAAAAAAATTTCAAGAATTTTAGGTTTTAGAGTTTTTTTTTTTTTTCATATTTTTCTTTTATAGCTTATATGATTATTTACATCTCTAAAAGTGTCTATTTTTATTTCTAGCTTTAAAGTGTCTTTTTATTTGCCCATGTTAATTTTTTTTCATTTTTTTTCCACAATTATTTGCTCCTATTGCTTATTATCATTATTAGCTTGTGTCTTTATTTTCGCTTCTTTTAGACAGCTTTTGCTTTGTACTGATTAGTAAAGTGCAACACTGACACAATCCACCTGGAAGTGCAAATATTAGTTCCTGCTCATAAAAGAAAATAAAAAGTATCTCTTAATTTTCTTGTTAGATTAAATTACCTCTCTCCCCATTTACCACGTAATATGAAATATTCCAGTGCCCTCATTATTTTGTTTACTGTCTTCATTAATCACCATGAATTGGTTTAATTGTAGAATATAAATTATCAACCTTCTTGTTTGATTCATAATGTGTCAGTTCTATGATTTTGCTATTTAAAAAATAGCAGAGTTACTCGGGAAGTGCTTAGTGAGTAGCTAGTGAAAATGAATAAAATAAGCGCTTCAAAAGTTTTTGAAAAGAATTTGTCTGAAGCAGTTTAAGAGAAGATGCTATCGAAGCCTCTTGTATGAGTTTGAAAACAGACTACTACTGTACTGCTATGTTTGCAAGATTATTTCAAAAAGCACACATATGTGAAATGCAAGTGCGGTTTTAGTAAAAATACATACTCTTTGTGTGCAAGATTAACCAGTTTTTCATTTCTCTGTATAAACTGGTGATCAAAATATTGTTTGATATTTTCAATTTAGGTTTCTTTTTGCTATTGGAGATTTTGTTTCACCACCACCTTTTTATAAACCATTTCATTTTATTTAATTGCAGTTATCAGTCAATACTTCCTTTTCTGGCTGTTTTATACAATTAATTACATCAGTTTATAATCTTTACATTAAGTTATTATTGTCAACTTCATGTGAGCTTTAAATTTTATCCGATCTTACTTTATTCAGTAGCAAAGAAACTGAATAATTATCACCATGCCATCTGAATATGAAGAATCTGAGATTTATTTATTTATTTATCTATATATTTATTTATTTATTTATTTATCTATATATTTATTTATTTAAAGCAATTTTTATTTCCACTTATTAATTTATTCTATATTTCATATTTAGAATTGTTTAAATGTATTTTTTATTTCTATTAGTTATATTCCAGAAACCACTTATGAAATAACTAGCTTAAGAGCCACACTCTGTGTGGACTTTTA
The DNA here is from genome assembly GCF_006345805.1 of Octopus sinensis. Classification (NCBI taxonomy): domain Eukaryota; kingdom Metazoa; phylum Mollusca; class Cephalopoda; order Octopoda; family Octopodidae; genus Octopus; species Octopus sinensis. The sequence goes on along the minus strand of NC_042999.1, from coordinate 131,371,119 downwards.
GGCTAGCTCTTGCATAGGGCTAATTGAGCCTGTAGCCCAAAACTAAAAAGAGCTAAATAGCATGATTATAATATGTCTGTAATGACTATATGCCCTGGTGGTGTCTGATCAGAAGCTAAGGACGGATGAGAATTTATTCTGTAATGCAATCATTCTATTGTTCCAGTCCCAAGTTAAATTCCAACTGTTGGCCAATTTGTCCCAAAGTTTTTATCTCAATATAAAATCTCTGACATCATCTGACAAGCCCCAACCAAGATGATGTGAATCAGACAAGCTTTACCTGCTAGAAATAGCATTCCAAATGCTTTTAAATTTGATCCCAATGCTGGTTGTTCAAGAACTAAATGAAGGGCAGATAGTCAATCCCAGGATCATCCTGATTCCAAAAAAGTATAATATGTCTATGTAGAGCAAATGTATACTGAGATACAGGGGTCCCACACAGACAGAATTTCTTGTTTGTTATTATAGATTACAATTTTGGGATTGGTAATAATGTAAAGAAATGGGATTGAGAAAAAAAAAGATAATAATCATAGTTTTTGACTTTTTATGGAATTCAATGAAGAATGCTAATTTTGTTAAAGTTTTGTCATATTTTGGCTTGCATTATTCCATTTTCTTTTGGGTTGGAATTTTCTACAGTAGGATATATTTACCTTAATTCAGTATTATGTATCTTTCTAATGAGGTCAACCACTTTTTTCTTTCTGTTATTTTCAACGTAAAAGAGAGAGAGAGCATACTAATTTACTTAGTCTGCTGTTATCCCTATCTTTCTCTTGCTAGCGAAGTAAATAAATTGCAATATGTTACAATTTTGATATCGTTTATTTGCTCAGAATGGAAAGAATATTGTCCTCTAATAGATTCAAATAATGTTAGCTTAATTAATCTGCCAGATAGTACAAGTGGACAGGATTGAACAATTACAAAGATATTCTGCAAGAGTATTTATTGGTACATGTCTCAAGTAACTCTTAGATTATTAACTCTAATTATGTATTTGTAATTAATTTTTAAATATCAAGGTTTATTGTGGTTTAATTTCACCCTTTCTAAAACAGGTAATTCAGCTCCTATTTATAAAAGGGATTATTTTCTGATAAATAATGTTATCAAGATTTTATATACAGATAATCAAATAAGAAACTTTGCGTAGTTTCAGGTAAAAAATTTTCTTCTATTTTACATTGAATAGTTGAGAGTAAGGATTGGTTTTTATCTATTTATTTACGTTTTTAATAGACATGTCTGCAAAATTCCCCCTTTTTTAACTGGGTTTCAAACTTTTGTTTAGTAATAGAGTTGTTATTTAAAAACCAATAGTAGCAATTACAGAGAAGATAAAACCCTTTTTGTCTCTCTTGAAAGCATTTAATTTTTGTTTTATATGAAAGTAATCACTCAAATCCTCAATGTATCTTTGTTACAAAACAGCTTTAAACATAATATTATAACAAAGATACTGTACAGCAAACAGTCTCCACCAAATAAAGTTTGAAGCCTATTGCTTATTAAATTCTCTAATCTTCTTGGAATAAGCAGGACTATAACTTCCTAGTCTTTCTTTAATACTTATATCCACAATATCTTTATAGTGTCACATTATATATATATTTATATACTGTTGTAAAATATCAATTATTGAATTTCATTTTAAAACAAATTTCTCTTCAGCTTGTTAACTGAAAATGCTCCTTGGAAATTGGCTCTTGTTGATTATGAAAACTAAATAGATTGATCACTTGAAACAGTGGGAAAGATTAAAAAATCGTTGGCTAATTCATATAAACTGTTTTATTTTCAATATTATGAAGTGTAGAATAAAATAGTTCACCATTTCTGTTTGTAAAAATTTCTTTCTAATTTGTAGATATCTCAGCTAAACTGCTGCCTCATCACTGGGATATTATAACATTTCTTTTTACAATATGCAAAAAAAAAAAAGAAAATAAAAAGAAATAAATATTTCTAATTCCTTTTTTGAAAAATGTGCTTTTCTTTATCGTTTGTTTTCATTCTGTAATTAGAAATCTAATTCTCACTTGTCACAGGCTTGTTTTGGTTTGGTCTCTTATCTAGCAGCTGTGTTTACGAAAAAAAAAAACATTTTTTTTTCTTTTCTTTAATGGCCTTTTGATGGCAGGCAGAATATGAATTTAAGTAAATGCTTTTAATAATTATTTTCAATATTTTAATTGCTATTTGTTGACAGTTCATAGAGTTCTTTTTCCCTTTGCAGTTATCTTCTTTACTTCCTTTACAGGTGCTATATGTTCTTTACTTTGGTCTCATTCAAAAAGCAATGCTCTTTTAATCCCTTGCATTATTTACACTTAATACATAATTTCAGTATGACTGAAAATGTCTAAGATTTTCAGATTACCAAATACATACGCAAACCATTTGCAATTCTCCACACTAAATCATCCTCAAATAAGCAATTAAACATTTACTTCAATTGTATTTTAATTTTTTTATTTCCTTTGATCATTTCCTAAGTTTTTTTATAAGTCCTCAAAGTGTTTTAATTTTCCAACATTCTCATTTTTCTAATAAATACTATTATAATTATTTCAAAAATGCCTCCAAGCATTGCTATTTTGAATTGACCAATGATTGTTGTTTTTTTTTAAATTTCTTTTACACTTTACTGGTTCCAGCCAGTATAACATTCACAAAACCATTTGGGAGGTGGGAGGTCAGCAGTTTTTCTAACTCAGTCATTTGTTTTTGTTTTAGCTTTTAACATTGAGAAATTAATAGAATTTTTTGTTATTAGGATAACTTGAAACAATGTAAGAAATATGTTTGTGGAAAATAATAGATTTTCTTAAATTCCAAAGCTGAAATATACTTTTTTTAAAAATTACTCATGTAATGAAAACTGAAATAATAGTCTATTGCAATATATTAAAAATAAGTCTGTGAAACATATAAGGGTTGCATGGATATTTCTGTGATGATAGGTATTTACATAGATCAAATGTTAAATAAAATATACAGGTTACTGTGTAGAAATGACAGGCTATACTAATCATTTAAAGACAGAAATATTATTTGCTCTTTGATAAGTGCAAATATAAGAAATCAGTAACTTAAGAGACACATCATTATTTGTTCCTTATAGAGATATGGTTTGGTCAGAATGCAGAGCTGTACTGGTATACCATTATTATCAAGTCTTGTGAATTTATCATAAATGGAAATTGATGCATGCAGAAGATAGTTTTTAATATAAGTTTCATCTAAGATCAAGCTTTCAAAAGATTCCATTGAAGCTTTAAGATTGTTAAGACATAAAATAATAAATTGAGTATATTGGTGAGGCTTTCTGGAGCTGATACAACAAAATGTAGTGTGCTTTCTTGTTGAGAGCTTAAATTATTAGATTATCACTTTAACATTTCAGTATTGAGGTTATAAAAAAAATACTTCTCGTGTATATAAGAAAACCTCTACCATTTGCAACAGGAAGAAATTGAGTGACAAATTTTTATATAGCTTCTAGATTTTAGATAATGCCATTTTTTGATGAGAGGAACCAGTTTACTTAACAATATAGAAAATTACCTGCAATAACTATTTAATCTGTGATTAGTCTAAATTTATTAAATTATCTTTGTGAATCCATCATTTTGTTCTGATTTCACTCTGGAGTCAGTAAGATAGGTTTCAGTAATAAATTATTTTGTTCTGTTTCAAAAATAACAACCTTGTACCTAATTAAACAAACCAATATGTGCAAAAATCTGTTTCTGGGTGACTTGATAATGACTAAATGCCTTCTCTGTGATAAAGTTAGTTTTAGTAAAGTTATTGAAACAGATTGTTCATAATTTTTTACACTGAACTCTGAAAGTGGACCATGTTTTTAGAATTAACTACAAGGAGGTCTTTTACACATTTTAATTAAGGCATTTAAGATGTAGGGGTAATTGGAATTTGTATTTTTGTAAAGCAGACTAACATCTAAATTATTATTTTATATTTTTAAAAAAATGTTTTAAATTTTCAACATTAATATTTTCAAGCATAAAATATTTAAAACCCACTAGAGAATTCACACAATAAGCAAATAAGAATAAATGTAGTGAATTGTTTATTAATTTTTTTTATATAGTTGATTGTAATGATTTAATAGTCAGTTGTTAGAACTGGTTGAACAGTAATCAATAGTTTACTAAGGATGTATCAGTGCTCTAAAATTTTCTTCTGTCAAATCCTATCTTTTGAACTGAAATACAACATGATCCATGCAGAATAATGTAGGGGATCTGATGGGAGTTGCATTATTATTAATTCTGTTATTCAATTTCTTTTTGCTATGGTATAATTTCATTTTCTTTTAGAACCTTGAACCATATTATTATTATTATTATTCAACTCTTTAAAAGCTGAACTATGTCACATTAGCTGCATTCAGCTTAACTTTTAGTTCCATAACTGTGAACTCATTTGGATCTTTATTTTAAAACTACCATCTGTTAAAAATGTATGACTTAATTTTTTGTGAAATTTTCTTTTGATTCCAGCTGGTTACTTTAAAACTACAGGATCAATTTGTAGGATCCTGCTTTATCACACTTTTAATTGTAACTAAATAGAATTTTATTTCAAGTTCATTCAATTAGAGTTTGGATCAAAGTGACTGTTTGCTACTTATTCACTCAGAAAACATCAAATTGTATACTATCTTAGTTTCCTGCTTGTATTTGTTTGTCTTGCCAAAGCTTGTATTTCATATAGACTTTTACAAAAAGCCACTTTCTTTAGCTGAGCAATCACGAATCATTCTGCATATCATTACATAATTTTATTGCTATTAACTTTTTTTTTTCATTCTTATTCTTTGCTTAATGGAAGACATGTTAACATAATGCACTCACTTGGTTAATGTTTTTATATTATTATATTTGTATCATACACACATACATACACACACACATACATACATACACACACATTCTTTTTCTCTTCTCTCCTATTCATTGACATATACATATTGCTGAAAGTTATTAACTTGAATAATTTTAAATATATAGCTTATTAAGTAGGAAATTGCAGATGATTCCAAAGTAAATCTTGTAATTATTATAATTAATCCTTATAATTTCCACTTGCTTTTGAAATATTTACCATATGAATATTTGGCGAATCAACAAATATTTATATATATATATATATTTATATATATATATATATATATATATATATATTATATATATATATATATAGTTGCATATGATTCAAGTAAAAACTCTGTAGAATGCTATTCAAAGCTCATTTGCAGTTGTTGGCTACCAGATGTCATACAGTGGAAATGCTCCTGCTACTGGATATACATCAGGAATTCCATAGTATCTGTAGAATTTATATAAATGATAAAAAATGGAATGAACATCATTCTTTACATATTTCTACACCTGTAGTAATAGGTGAGATGTTGTATAATCATTGTCATGCAGCTAAAGTAAAATGTGCTTCCACAGGTGATTGTTTAAATAAGTCTTTCATTAGATTCTCCTGTTATTTCACTCAGTGTTAGAACAGGTACTCAAAGGGCTGTGTCATTTTCAGCAGTTTACAGACAAAACCAAACCCATAGATTTAGAGACAGACAAAATACAATTATAATCAAAGTACAAACTACAGAAATAAAGAAATGGACAAAAAAGTAGGGGTGGAGTCAGGTTCACTATAGGTTACAATTCTATCTTCATGGTCAGATTCTAAGGAAGAAAATGCATAATAGAACTAAGAACAAAATGAAGCATTTTGAGATAAATTTTATTCCTTATTTCATTTTTTATTCTTCATTTTGCTGATCAGACAAAGTATAAACCAAATGGCAAGATTGCCTTAGACAATTAGGAGACTCTGTTCTAATCTGTGAGTTGCTAATTACAGAAGCAAGTCATTCCAACCTAGTGGTACTATGCTCAGCTAGAAAATCTAGACTATATAAAACTGAAATATATTTTGACCTGAGACACAATGAAGTGTTGAAGGAACATAAACTGTTAATATAACAGTTGTTTCTTTTGTGTTATATTGTCTGAGCAATCCACTTTATCTGTAATAACCTGGGCAGTAGGGACATTGTTCTAATGTTAATGTCAGCTTTAAAATTTTTAGTTGGTAATAAACTCTTCATGAAAAAACAAAAGACAAGCATGTTTTTTTATGTCATTAATTTCTTTCACAAATCTGATATATTCATTAGTATTTAGAAGTATACTTTAGCCTTCAAATAGTCATCCTTTCAAGATAACATTATCTTCATATATCATACTGTGTTTTCATAACTTTTTCTATAACTAATCTCAACTAAATTTCATTTTACAATGTTAAGAAACTGCTTTGTGATTGTGATAAGTTTTAAAATATATTTGGCACGATTGTTATGTTGATTCCATTATCTTGTGTTTTTTACTGCTTCTCTGCAGATATTGATTTCTCAGTTGCACTTGTTGACTCTGCCGATACAATCAACACCTCAACAAATTCTGTAACTAGTAAGAATGAAGTCATGACTGCTTCAACTGTTACAAATGCTTTGAGTGGGACAAGTTCAACAATTCAAACAGTACCAAAATCAACAACTAGACCAGCAACTAGTACTTCTTGTCATACTCTTCCTACTCCTCAACCTATTGCAATGCAAACTGGAGCTAATTTAGAATTATCAAAAAAACCTCAGAATCTCTCTACAAGTTGTATAGCTACTAATTTTCCTTCTGATGTGTAAGTATTAGTTTGCATGGCTGTTTTTATTTTGAATATAAAAAAAAAAACAATCATATTCATTCCTTACATGGATATCTTCTGTAACATTTTACTAATGCTTCTATGCTCTTGAGGTATTATGTTTTATTGTTATTCATTAGAGAAAAAAGTGAAAGTTAGGTGACCATAGCTTATAAAACTCGCTTGTTGATACGTGTTCTAGTTATTGAACAAAGTCCTCCTTTGCTTTCCTTGAGATCTATTTTCAAAAGATGTATCCTGATACAAATGGTTGGCAGTTTATTTCATAGGGAAAATATTTGCAAATATTTGTTAAGCAGTTTGAAATGTTGACTTTGAAATTCTACAGAGTGCACAGGGTGTACCAAGATGTAGCAGTAATACTTAAATACCAGATATAGGCAGATGTACAGTTATCAGTAAAAATTTGAAAATGACAACTGACAACTTCAGAATTAAAAAGAATACATTATTTGTCATTATATATAAAGAGATTTGCAAAAAATAACCTGCTTATTTACATATATGAAGCAGTATTTAAGGAACTGTACCCAAAATACGCATTAGATTACCTCAAAGAAATTCTCATCTAATAGATGACATTCCACAACAACCAACTCTGTATTAAATTGCTTCTCTCTCTCTCTCTCTTCTATTTGCTGCTCTCATTTTCTGCTTTTCTGGGATCACCAATGCAATATCATTCTATTTAAACCTCATTTGATGCACTCTCACCTAGTAAACAGCAATGTTAAACTTTTTTGTCAAGCTTTCTTCTCTGAAAACCACATGCTCTCTATCTAACCATTAATCTGCCTAGTTAAAACTAAATATTAACCAGATAAATCTAACCACTGAGTTCTCATATTCATGTGTGTATATATATATATATATATATATATACCGGGCTTTGCAAGAGTCCTGTTACACTTGTTACAACAATCTCACCAAAGGATACAATGTTAGCTTTGATGCAGTTAGATATGTTTTTATTGTTTTAACATATAAAAATGTGTTTAAATATTAATATAAATCAATGTAGCCACCCTTGGCGGCTGTGAGACCTGAAGTCTGCGCACATGTTGCAAACAAAGTCCATTCTCCTGCTGGCCCACACATGGTTGACAGAGGACTTCAGCTTGTCGACTTTGCAGGCCTTGCCCTCGACATGTGCCCTTATGCTGTAGTTGAGGAGGTTGAGATTGGGCAACTGCAGCAGCCAAAATCCCTTTGACTAGAAGTTCATGTTCAACCCCAGCCACTCTTTCACAGCCTTGGGTGTGTAGGCCAGAGCACCATCCTGCCTTCTTTGTGATCTATGTCCCTGTAGTTGACTGCAGTGAGCTTGTAACCAGCTGTGAAACACACTGGCATCATCTTCTCACCATTCAAAGCCACAATGCCAAGCATCATTATGGAGGCTTGGTCATGGACACATAGAGGACCTAAAGCTGACCATGCGGTTGTTCTGCTGGATCAACTGTGAAGGTGTTTTTCATCAGAAAAAATGAGAATTCAATTGCCATGACACGTCAAGTCATTGAGAAAGCAACAGCAATGCTCCTGACGTTGTTCTTGCATATGGTTGGTGAGCAGAGGCCTTTGCATGCACCTCAAGCTCTTGCCAACCTCATTCTGGACACTGTGACCACCAAGATGTTCTTTGCAAGCACTGTCAATTTGAGCTTCAAATCACTTTTGAAGGCCTTTCTCACAGCCAAACAGTTGACAACTGGAGGTCTGCCTGATCAAGGTCGATCTTTGAAGTCTTTCCTATTCGTGAGCCTCTCCACAACTCTGTGGACAGTCATCTGGCTGACATTGAGCCACTTGGTAATGTTGGACTTGTAGCCCACGTGCAGAAGAGCAGAGATATAGATTCTTTTTGCTTCCATCTCGATACACCTGCATACAATGGAAAAGACATTTTAATGACACGTGCTGGAAAAGTAGAATTTTAAGTGTTTGACGGCATCTCTCGAAAGATCAAAACCTAGTGTAGCAGGACTTTTGCAAAACCCAGTATATAAATAATATATATATATATATGTGTGTGTGTGTGTATGTAGTTTATAGATTAGAGACAGATATTCTCTGTATAGAATATACTTCATAGTGCTCAAGAGATTTAACCTTGAGCAGGTAGAGGAGTAAATGTAAGTACAAGCAAGTTAGGCAAGTTGGTATACAAAAACTATTAAATACATTTAATGCAAAAAATGTACATATGTATGCATATAGAAAAGTCCAACATACACAGAATATAAATGATATCAGGGATTAAAGGAGTTGAGTTTTATGAGTCCAACAACTGTTTCTGGGGGTTTGGCTGTCCAAAATAATGATTATAACTTGATTCCATCAATGGATACCACCAGCCTCTGTCATCAAAGAAGAATTTTACATTTGAGGTGTTGACAGAATGGAGTTTAAAGATGGAATGATTTTGTGGAGAACTAAGTGTATTAGGAAGAGGAGTTAGGGGGGTGGTTAGATAGAGAGTAGTGGGAGGAGAAAATAGATTTCGGGAGGGGTGGTAATAATGAAGTTAGTGATAGTAGTAGAAGTGGGAGGATGGGAAAGGGTGATTTAGGTAGTATGTGAATGATGACCTTTGAGTTAGTTTGTATGAATTTAAAAGGTTGAGAAAGTGAAAAGGGATGGCTATGATTTGTGGGAAATGAGTTGACTGGCTCAGTAGCTGAGTGGAGTGAGAAGGTGGTCAAGAGTAGTTGTTAGTGGGACAAAGGAATTGGGTTGGTATTAGAGGTGTGGTGTTATGGTAAAGGGAAGAGAATGGAATTGAATAGAAGGGTGTGAGTAGGGAGGGGTTAGAGGTAGATTAGTTAGTTTTCAAAGGAGTGGGGGTCTTCTTAAATTCTGTGTAAGTCAGACTTTTTTATAGCTTACATACTTTTGCTATTATGTCCTATGTCTGAATTTGATTCAACTAAATGTGTTTTTTTTTTTCAAATTTAATTTTGTTTGCAATAGCTGGTTCTTTTGGTTAAACTATCATATCTCCAGCTGCTTCAGATGCCAAGATATGAGAATTACCAAAGTATAGTAAAATGGTTTAGCATTTTCTAAAAGTGTAGTAAGTGCCACATACAACAGTTTGGCAAAAATATTTCTGGCTGAATATATCATACATTCATGGAGTTACAATTTTATGCACCCAACAAAGTATTATTGATAAGCTGAATCTTTTGCTAATGTAAAAAGAAATAGAATGGTGAAGCTATTTTCTGGACTTGCACTTTTGCATAATAACAATGATATATACATTTTTTGTATTAAATGTATTTAGTATTTTTTGTATATCAACTTGTCTAACTTGTATGTCCTGAGACTTATATATATGTATGTATATATATATATGTGTGTGTGTGTGTATATATATGTATATATAATATATAAATATATGCATATATACATATATGTACATACCTACATATATATGTATATATATACATGCATATATAGGTACAGGACGGACATCAAAAAAACAGACAAAATGAGAAACAAGAACGTAAAAAAAAATAAAGAAAACGAACCTTTTTCAAACAACGGAAAAACAGAGAAACGACACATGCAGCATAAAGACCATTCCTTTCATCTGTTGTCCCCTGCTTTATCTACTCCATGTTTCGAAGTTGAAATGCAGAGTAGATAAAATAAGGGACAACTGATGAAGGAAATGTTCTATATGTTGCATGTCTCGTTTCTCTGTTTGTTTGTTTTTTCGTTGTTCGTAAAAAGTTTGTTTTCCATGTTTTTATTTTTTATGTTCTCGTTTCTCATTCTGTTCATGTTTTTTTTGATGTCCTGTACCTATATATGCATGTATATATTATATATATATGCATGTATATATTATATATGTATGTATGTACATATATACATGTATATTTGCATATATTTACATTATTATATGATCGAATGCCACACATCCTTTTCCAAGTAGGTTTTATACATATATATATATATATATATATATATATACTGGGGTTGAAAAAAATAATGGAAACACCTTAAAATTTCATATAAATTACTTTAATATGGGGTAGGACCGCCTTTGGCTGTAATTACAGCTTGAATTCTATGAGGTATGGACTCATACAAAGTTTCAATTGTTTCCAAAGGAATCTTTGTCCATTCTTCACTTAAAACAGTCTCCAGTTCATGTGATGATGGTGGAGGATATCAACTCCTTACTTGTTTTTCTAAAATGCACCATAAATGTTCAATAATATTGAGATATGGGGAGTGTGGTGGCCAGATAAGATGTTCAATTTCACTAGAATGTTCCTTGTGCCATTCAGTAACAACTTTAGCTGTGTGAATTGGTGCATTATCATCCTGAAAGATTGCATTTCCCTCCAGAAACAGTTCTGCAACCATAGGATGAATTTGATCAGATAAAATGCTTAAATAGTCTTGACTATTAATTCTTCCATGAAGGGAAACCATTGGGCCAGTGGATTTCCAAGATATAGCCCTCCCACCAGATCATCACGATCCTCCTCCATGTTTACCAGTTGGAAGAAGGCACTCTGGGTCAAATGCTTCTTTTGGCTGTCTCCACATGTATACTCAGTCAGTGGTTGGAAATAAGGTAATGAATGACTCGTCCCAGAAAATAACATTTTTCCATGTCTCTAGGGACCAATTCTGTAGGTTTTACTCCACTCTAAACACTTAGCAACGTTTGTTTTTGAAAGAAGTGGTTTTCTGGTTGCAGCCCTCCTGTGAAATCTGGCTTTGTGCAGCTCCTGGCAAAGTTTTTGTGGGAACTGGGTTCCTGAGGTGGTCATTAAGCTCTCCAGTAATTTTGGGAGCTGTATGTTTGTGATCCTTTTGAACAGTTCACATAAGAGTCCGACGGTTCCCATCTGAAAGTTTTGGTTTTCTTTCAGAGTTTTGTTTTGGCGAGGAAGTTTTTCCCTCTTTCTAAAAGGCTGTCATTATTTTCAAGACAGTACTTTTTGATACACCAAACATTTCGGCTGTTTTCATTACACTAGCACCTGCATACAAGCACCAACAATTTGACCTCTTTGAAAGTCCAATAGATCTATCATTTTAATGAATTTTAATTACCTTTTCCTGATGATATCTGAAAAGAAACAGTAATTTTAGCAAAACACATTAAGCAACACTAATAATAAATCCCAAAACATAAAAATAAACAAGCTTTTGATGGTTTTATAGATATTGCAAAATTATGATGCTAGGTGTTTCCATTTTTTGTCCAACCCCTGTACATATATATATATATATATATATACACACACACACACACACACATGAACGTGAGAGTTGTCTAAGAGACCATAAGTCAGGGAAAAGATGCACTTGTATATCTGTTAGTAGAATGATTATATTATCTGAAATGTATAGTATTAAATATCCATCACAGCTTGTCTTACCAATCGGTTTCACATAAAGAATACAATGGAGTGTTAGGTAACAAACCGGTTATATAATTTTACGCTCACCAGAATCGTTATATAATGGGTTTGTTACCTAACACTCCATTGTATTCTTTACACAAAACTGATTGGTAAGACCAGCCATGATGGATATTTAATACTATACATTTTGGATAATATGTAATATATATATATAATAACAAAGGGTAAAATTAATTAATTAAGAAGTAATCAATAAATTTCACCAAGTAGAATTTGGTGTGAAAACAGGACCGTTACACGGTAAATTTTAGTAATACTAATAAAAAGGGTTCATCAAAGAATTGCCTCACCACACACCAAAGTTCAGAAATAGCAGCCAAAAATCTTAGCCATTTCTTCTACTTTAAAAAGAGTCTTCCAGAGAAACCAAAATACTTGAAGGTTAATCACACAGGCAGAGAGTAAAGTAACGAAAATCAATTAATATCTGATCGTCTATGGACGCGCTTTTCTGAATTAGGTTTTTTCATAAAGAACATTAAAAAATATACTTTACTAACCATATTCTTCATCAGCATGGATTTTCTGTGATAATTTGAAGGTACTAGAATAATTTTGTGATAATTTTCTGTGATTTTATATATATATATATATATATATATATACAGGGTGTCCCAAAATTAAAGCAACCAACGTTTTTTACAAAACTTGCCAAAACAAAATATTGTTATATTTCGGGTCCAAGCATTGCAATGCAATGGTAAAGGAAACGCAATTATGACACTACCACATTTATTCAATATAACCACCTGTTTTGAATCACAACCTTAAGTTTAGGTGCAAATGCTTCACAAGCTGTACACAGCTGTTCTTGAGGAATCGAAACCCATTCCTGGTGCACTTTTGCCTTCAGAGCAAGTGAAGCATGAGGAGTGCTTGCAACCCTTGTCTCCTAAACGAACCAAACAGAAAAATCCAGCAAGTTGAGATCAGGACTTCTTGAGGGCCATGCACCGTTGCCTATGAACAATGAAATGTATTTCTGAATGTATTTCCAGTTTTATATCTGTTTAGAGCTGTAGGATGCTACTGAGTCCTGTTGGAAACTCCAAGATTCACCTTGAAAGTGCTCGTTCACCCCATGAAAACAGTTCTAGCTTCCAGAATGTTGCTAATGTATTGCTGGGTGTTAATTTTAACACCCAAGGGCACAAAAATGAGGGGAGACTTTCCAGTGACTGTTACAGCCACCAAAACTATAACTGATTGTAGATTTTGATGTTAATTTATGAGTCTACCCTTGATGGAGTCAGACACGCTCCAAAGTCGGTCATTCTGATCATTTACTGTCTGTTTAATGTCATAATTCTTTTCATCAGTGAACTCCTGGTTGGACAGCATACCTTCAGAAATCTAATGCAGTATGAGACGATTTCTCTGCAGTCTCATAGCCTTATAAACTTGTGAGCTCAAAACAGCGGATCATCTTGTAGGGGTGTGTCCTGAGATCCTCCTTCAGCACTCGATACACTGATGTTTGGATTATTTTTGCTGTGGTTTATTTACCATATCTTTTCTCTGGTACTTTTGATAAGCTGAGGTGGCCGCACACTTCTTTTTCAATCATGTCCAGGTCGATCAGTGGTGGAACCAGTCTCTTGAAATTTCTTGATAATTTTCCAGGCTGCTGTTTGGTTAATTTTAAACTTTTTTGTTATAGCTGTATTGCTTTCACCTCCTTTGGGGAGGGTTACAATAATATTTTGTTCTATAACCATTATCTAATTTATAAATCTGAATTTATTCAGTCTGAAACAAAAAGAAGACACACTAAGTTTTCATAATGATGTATAATTTTCATATCTTACCACATTTATTGATAGTTATTAAAGTCCAAAACTTTGGTTGCCTTAATTTTAGGATACCCTGTATATATATATATATATATATATATATATATTTTTCTCTCCTTCTTTCTGTGTTTTTCTCTCTCTGTGTATGTTTCTGTTGAAGAGCGTAGGCTCGAAACGTTAAAGACTTGTTTTATTTATATTTCCTGAGCGCCATACTAATACAATTGTTCGTTTGTTTTCCACCTGCCTTCGTCTTTTGTTTATTTTCATAAAGCTTCCCGTTATATATATATATATATATATATATATATATAGAGCAAATATTAATTGCTTTGACTTACTATCTCTAGAACATTGACTTTCCTTCAGTCTATGTTCTACAATATTTTCACTTGTAACAGCTATGCAATAACATTGCTTTTATATCTATGTTTGAAACAAACTGCAAAATATTTATTTGATAGAAGATAGTTTCCATAATGTGTGATTCATTTTTAAAATTATTGTAAATAAAACTTATAAAGAATGGTGAAATATGATGTCTGTATTTTTATGTAAAATAATTTGTAAAAAAAAATGTGATTATTAAACATTTTGAAATGTTGCTTTTAATTTTTGTGTCTCTTTGAAACAGTGAAGCTACTCCAAAGAAACCAATACCAGCCAAAAAGCCTGCACCTCCACCTCCACCAGAACGACCCCATTCTGTAGCTGTATCGTCATTTGCACAATCTAAAATGTCTTGTATGACCTGGCCCCGTAATACAAACACTGGTGGACAAATATCAGAAGAAAAAGCATCAGCTTCAAGTGGACTGGATACTTTGACTACTAACAATAGTAATAGTTCTGAACGAGAAAAGAACAAAATGCCAACGACACCAGAAAAGAAATCTGAACATCGACGTCTACAACCCCCTGAAAGACCAAAAGGACCACCACCTGTTGTCCCCAGTTCATGTCACCAAAGATCTGCATCAACTGGTAGTTTTGGAAGTTCTACATCACAATGCCAAGCAACAGGTACTTTAGCCACATCTTTGTATGAACCCAACTTCGACTATGAAACTGAGCAAGAATCTGGAATTGCTTTTAACCATGCTCAGTCTTCTCTAACAAATGCTACTGTGAATGATAAGCTGCCTGGCCCCCCTAACTCCTCTGCTTGCAGCTCTAGTGCCACATTCACTCGGCAGAGCAGCAACCGCTTGTCTTTCCGCCCTGTTCCACCACCCCCTGTTCCTCCTCCTGTTAATAAAGTTACAGAAAACACGCAGATGTGACATTAAACAGAATTTAAAGACTTGAAAAACAACCACTGCTACCGCTACCATTTTGCCTGCTTGGGTAATACCGGGTGCTCTTGCATTGTTTGGGTTGGGAAGGGGGCTGCTGCACAGCATCATGCTGTCTGTCTGTCAAATATATTTCGTCTCTAGTCCATCACTATTCATTGTTTGTTCTATATGTTTCCCTCAAATCTTGCTTCCCCCACTTTCCCTCTTTCTATCTGTCCGTCTCTCTCTCCCTATTTTCTTTCTATTTGAAAATAATATTTTTGTTATTTTTTTCTTTATATAAGAAAACAAATTCTTTTATTTTTTTTTAAATTCATGTTTTAAACAAAACATTCATTTAAAATGAGTTTAAGTTTATAGCCGAAAGGCTATTTACAGAACTGTGGGGGAAGTCTTATCTTTTTTTTTTTTTATTTTAATTTTTTTTTTTAATTTTTAAATTTCATGTTCTATTTGATTTCTGTTAACTCAAGTTGGCAGCAAAGTGCAGTTTTTTCTATTGGCATTGTATCATGTATCAATCCAAGTATGTATGCTTTACAAACTTTGCTGTTGCTGACAAAAAAGAAATCAATACAAATTTTCTACATCACTTTTGCTGAGTTTTGTTCATTTCATAATCAAATGGTTAAGTTCTTTCTTCCTCAGTGTCTGGCTGTTATCTAACCACCAACATCAAACAATAAAATGGGGAGAGTTTTATTGTTTTTTATTTTTCCAACTTTAAAAGGATAAAAAATAAATTGTGTTAGTTTGTATATTTTGTTACAAGATTAGTCACCAGAAAAAATCCTCATGTAAACCGAATCTTTATTCATCTCTGTAGTTATAAGCTCAAGGCAAGCTGGCAAAATTGTTAGCACACTGGGCAAAATACTTAGCAGCATTTCATCTGTCTTTAGGTTTTGAGTTCAAATTCTGCTGAGCTTGACTTTGCCTTTCATTCTTCCAGGGTCAATAAATTAAATATCAGTTGAGTACTGGGGTTGGTGTAATTGACTTATCCATTCCCCCAAAACTGCTGGCCTTGTGCCAAAATTTGAAATCAATATTCAATAAGCACAGAAAAAATATGAATTAAGAGAATAGCATGTGGATTATTATAAATAATATTAATACACCAACTTGTTTTTGTACATACCTGTGGTGTGTGTCACACTTACTTCACAGGAGAAGTGGCAAAGTGAGAGAGGGGAAGTAAAAGAGAGAGAGAGTGAAAGAGGCAGTGAGTGGTGATGGCGTTCATTTTGTGTATTTAAATGTTTATCACATCACAAGAAAAGTAGATACATAGAATGAAAGGAAAGTTGATACATAGATACATATACACAATGTTAAATTAAAAGCGGGAGAGGGGAGGGACACAGAGGAAGTGAGAGAGACAGTAGATACATAGATCAATAGAAAAGTTGATACATAGACACATTGTTAAATCAAAGACAAATAACTACAGCAAATATTGGATGTCACTTTCACTTTTCATTACCACACAAGGATAAAATTAACTCGCAAGTGATTGAGTATTCCACAGACATGCAAACCATTAACATAGTTCTCAGGGAGATTGAGCCTCACACAGAATATGACAAGGCTGACCCTTTTCAATTACAGCTTCAACTCATTTTGGCTAGCTGAGTGGACTGGAGCAACATAAACCTTGAAGTAGTTGGAAGAAAATTTAAAAACATCCTATATAGGGACAGGAAAATCTTTTTAGTTGCTAGGGTCACTATGGGTGTTAATCCAGTCCTAACAGCAGTATTTGTGGGTCTCACCAATCTGGAGGCCAAGTCCCCAGATAAACACTGATGCACAGGCTGTTATTATCAAACTGAGCATGAGTCAAGGGCAAATACATGATGGAATAGCAATTATTTCATCTTAGCTTTCACTACTTATACTAAACACATGGCATTTTTGCCTTACAATATAGAACATTTCCTTTTCTTTCACTCTTCCTAAAAAATGACACACTTTCACTTACAACGACGAGGTTCCTGTTTGTCTGATCAATGGAACAGTCTGCTCATAAAATTAATGTGCAAGTGACTGAGTACTCCACAGATATACATACCATAACAGTTCTCAGGGAGATTCAGCCTCACACAGAATATGACAAAGCTGGCCCCTTTGAATTACAACTACAACTCATTTTTGCCAGCTGAGTGGACTGCAGCAAGGTGAAGTAGAGTACCTTGCTCAAGAACACAGCGCACCACCGGGAATTGTACTCATGACTTTACAATTGTGGGCTAATCACCTTCATTATCTTAACCATAGAGTAAAGGAGTGAAACGGTAGAGACAGAGAGAGGAAAGCCTCAGTCATCTACAAGGACTATTAGACTGAAATATGATCAGTCTTTTCTAGCTTCTTTACTTTTAACAATGAAGAAGAGGGAAAGACATTTAGTAATGAATAGAGGGAAAATCTTTCAGGTATTTATGTTTTTATTCTGGGAGTTCTAGAATGATTGAGTGTTAGTTCTCTCTTCTTTCCCCCACCTCCGGTACTTATTCGCCTTCTTTCATAGTTCTTCATGTCTTTTAGTTGGGAGGAAAGACTATGTTTTTTATTTTCAGGCACATTTTGAACGGGGTACAACTGTGAAAAGAGACCAAAAAATGGGTGGTGGAGAAAAGTTGCCAACCATTGGCTACACAAAATTCAACTTTTTACTTTAAAGAGTATCTTCTACTAACAGCCTCGGGCCGACCAAAGCCTCATGAGTGAATTTGGTAGACAGAAACTGAAAGAAGTCCGTCATGTGTATGTAGTATATGTATTAATTTATGTATGTGTGTTTCTGTCTGTTTATCCCCCACCACCATTGCTTGACAACCAATGTTGGTGTGTTTGCATCCCTGTAACTTAGCTGTTCGGCAGAAGAGATTGATACAATAAGCACCAGGCTTACAGGGAATAAGTCCAGGGGTCGATTTCTTTGACTAAAGTACAGTGCTACAGCATGGCCACCATCAAATGACTGAAACAGATAAAAGAATAAAAGAATACCAGAAGAACATTCCATACCACTAAACCAAGAAAGTTCTTTGAATATGTACGATGTATATTAAGGACAAATAGTAATTCTGTTTATTCTTGCGCAACTGAGATATTTTGTTGGATTATATAGTTATAGATTTTACTCTTCTTTCTATATTCTGTGTCACAATATAGAAATATTTCTCATGTCACCAGCACACAATTTACAGATGCTTACATTTTTTAATGTTTTCTGTGAAGTTTTCACATGTCCAACTAGTTATGATTACTACTAATTTTTCTTTTTTCTTTCTTTCTTTTTTTATTGAAAAGTTAGCATATAACTATTTATATTTGCACTAATATAACATTTTCACACTTAAAAACTGCATTTGACACCATCTTTCTTAACAGAGTAAAAGATGCAAAGGAAAATATAAGAAGTTTCAAACATATAGATATATCTAGATGCAAATATATAATGCACACACGCACACACTCACATTGTCTACATTTTAATATTTATACCCAAAGGGACATAACTCAAAATAGACAGATTCAGTAACAAAGTACTAGGGTTGATATAATCAATGACACCCTTGAAGGTAGTGCTCCAGCATGGTACAGTCCAGTGACTGAAAGCTGTAAACAAATGAAAAAATACATATAATGCACATGCACACATACATACTAGCAGAGGTACCAAGCATTGATCAGGTGGCAAATATTACTTTTGTTTAATGATTTAACTTTTAGCAAATTTTTATATAGTGCTTTTTGTACATAATTAAATTTACATATATTTTTACTGTAATGCAGACGTGTTTAAAGTTGAATGTTTTCCAGGTTTCTGTGATATGTGATGATTTTGAATTCATGCTTGTTGATAATTTTAATTTTGTCACTCAGGCACAGGTGTGACTATGAGGTAAGAAGCTTGCTTCCCAACCACATGGTTTTGGATTCAGTCCCACTGCATGGTACCTTGGGCAAGTGTCTTCTACTATAGCCTTAGGCCTACCAAAGCCTTGTGAGTGGATTTGGTAGGCAGAAACTGAAAGAAGGCGGAAAGCTGGCAGAAACATTAGCACGCTGGGCGAAATGCTTAGCAGTATTTCGTCTATCTTTACGTTCTGAGTTCAAATTCCGCCAAGGTTGACTTTGCCTTTCATCCTTTCGGGGTCGATATAATCAACTTAATCCATTTGTCTGTCCTTGTTTGTCCCCTTTGTGTGTATCCCCTTGTGGGCAGTAAAGAAATAAGAAACTGAAAGAAGCCCACCGTGTGTGTGTATGTGTATATATATATATATATATATATATATATATATATATATATATTTATAATTATATTTATGTGTGTGTCATTGTGTCTGTGTTTGTCCCCCCATTATTGCTTGATAACTGATGTTGGTGTGTTTATGTCCCCAAAACTTAGTGGTTTGGCAGAAGAGACTGATAGAATAAGTACTAGGCTTACAAAGAATAAGTCCTGGAGTTGATTTCTTTGACTAAGAGTGGTGCTCCAGCATGGCTGCAGTCAAATGACAGAAATGCGCAAAAGAGTAAAAGGGAGACTATATTACACACATGCACACACACACACACACATTATATATCATGATAGATTGCTAGCCCCTACACATTCTTTATATTCTCTCATTTCTTTCTTTCTGTGGAAGAGCGTAGACTTGAAATGTTAGACTTTTTCACTTCCCGAGCATTATACTAATACATCTGTTTGTTGTCTACACCACTTGTCTTCGTCTTTTGTTTTTTCTTTGTGAATTCTCCCTATATATATATATATATACAGTTCACTTTTCCTTTAAGGTAAGATCAACAAAAAAGTACTCCATCATCATCATCATCATCATTTAACATCCATTGTCCATGCTACCATGAGTTTGACCATGGCTGGCAAGCTGGGAGGCTGCACCAGACACCAGTCTGATTTGGCATGGTTTATACAGCTGGATGCCTTTCCTAATGCCACCCACTCTGAGAGTGTAACGGTGCTTTTACGTGCCATTTGCATGACACCAGTATCTGCCACAACTACAAGAGATCCATGGAGATAAATATCACTTTGCTCTGAGACACAAGGTGTGTTATAAAAATTTGCTTAGACTCATGTCTCCAATGAATGAAACTATTAGTAGCTTTTATCTTTGTACTGTGTTCATTAAATTATATATATATATATATTATGTCATCCCATAAATAATGTGGGTTTTTTCAATTGCATGAACTAAAAGTTGGAGGGAGACCAGATAAACTACCTGCGTCAACTTGCTATAAAAGCAGGTAGTAATTTTACCTTGTCCTTATTCTTAGTGCAAGTTTTGAAGAGTGCTGTTCGATTTTAACAGTTATTTTTTCAAAGTAGTAATGAAAGTGACAAAGGAGCATATTCAGCATATTTTGTTTTATGAATTCAATAAAAGCAACAATGCAACAGTATGTGTGAGGAATATTAATGTGGTATATGGGGATCGGACAATAAGTGTAAGCCAGTGTCATCGGTGATTCCAGAAATTCTGAGTCAGAAACTACAGCCTAGAAGATGAGCCTCATCCTGGAAGATCTGTAGAGCTCAGCAAGGACATCCTGCAAACCCTGGTGAAACAAAATCCCATTGTAACTGTTGAGGAACTAGCAGAAAAGCTTAGATTTGGTCATTCAGCCATTTATCAAAACCTGCATGCTATCGGAAAAGTCAGAAAATTGGGTCAGTGGGTTCCTCACAAACTTCCTGAGTCTAATCGTGCACAGAGAGTGAATGTGTGCTCTTCTTTGCTGTCACATCTCATGAATGAACCTTTCTTGGATCGAATAGTGACTGGTGGTGAGAAATGGGTTCTCTATAAAAATGTCAAGCACCGAAGACAGTGAGTAGGGAAAAGTGAAATACCAGCACCCCAAGCTAAAGAAGGTCTTTACTCACATAAGGTGTTGTTATCTGTTTAGTGGGATATGAAAGGTGTAGTCCACTTTGCACTTTTAAGCCCAAACCAAACAATAAAGGAGATCTACTGCAAGCAGCTTAAATCAGCACTAGAAGAAAAAATGACCATCTTTGGTTTCAAGACAAAAGGTGTTCTTCCATCAGGATAATGCTCAGCTACATACAGCGAGGATGACATTTGAAAGGCTGGAGCAGTTTGAATGGGAAACAATGCCCCACCCACCATATTCGCCAGACAGTGCCCCACCTGATTATCATTTATTCTGCAGTCTTCAAAATCATTTGGATGGTCAGTCAAATTGAGATGCCACACATAAAACACAAGGAATTCTAACAGAAAATGTTTTCTTTTTTCAGCAAGAGCTTTGGGGGTGGATAGCATTTCTTGTTTAGCTGTTTGGTGCTTTGTAAAAGTTGTTTGCTTGGCCCAGTACATGAGTATACAGCATAGAGCAGACCATGAAGGAAACATTAATGTATCAGTCCAGTTCCACCAACTCTGAGGGAGTATCTCTCAGGCTTGTTGATGGTCAAAGAAGATAGTGTCACTGCCAAGTGATGGGAGTTGAAGTTCCATAGCATATCTGATAGGATGAGGGGTGAATGCACTGAACGTAAACATGAAAACATCTCTCTTGCACAACCAATCAGTTGTGGTGTCTCAATCCCCTGAGGTATAAGAAATTTGATGGCTGGTCTTGTACAATTGCAGAGCTTTGATGTGTCTGATTTTGTGGAAACATTAATGGGCTATCCCAAACTGTGTGGAGGGACAGTAATATCCTAAAGAAACTTTAAAATCAGTTGGATAGTTGGTAGCATATAATGTGAACTGATTTCTACCATGTAGATTGCACTGGTACATGTTGAATGATGGTACCATGAAGATCATGCACAATGTCGTTTTTGGGAGCCAGGATATCACTTGAAATAATATTATGTTTCAATATTATATTTCAGGCAATCTCAACTTAAATTGTTCTCAGACGCCCAATTATGATATTGCTAAGATATTCTCTCATTTTTCGTTTTTCAATCTTTTCACTCATCCATTCACGATTAACACTTTTTAATATGTATTATTATTTACGTTTATTTATTTATTATTTACTAATACCTACTTTCATAAGCTAATTATTTAAATTGACCCTTCAATATATAACTTCATAAATCTCTCTCTCAGCCTTCATTCCTCCTTAATTCTTCATGTTATTTTCTAAATGGAATTTCTCCTCCCCTCCTGTGTTCTCAAGTTGGCTACATATTTTTCATACCATCTCTCTAAATTAACCCTTGCTTGTTCGCAGTGCCTGTTCTGTCTGGGTTTCATGTTGGCTAAATTTCTTTTAGTATTTTGCATACTATTCTCTTACGTCTTCCCACTCGCTATGGCTCCTTATGCTATTCTCTGCTACTATCATTGCTATTGTCTCCGGCCCAGGAAGGAATGTCCATAATGTCCACTTCTGGTCGTAGCATACCTATAAAACACTTTACTCACATACTTCCTTCCTGTTTTTCATGCAATCTCAACTTATATTGTTCTTGGATGCTCAATTATGCATTGCTAAGCTAAGATATTCTCTCGTTTTTTAATCTATTCACTCATCCATTTGCTGTTAACACTTTTTAATATGTATTATTATTTACATTTATTTATTTATGTATTATTTACTAATATCTACTTTGGTAAGCTAATTATTTAAATTGACCCTTCAATATATAACTTCCTAAATCTCTCTCTCTCTCTCCCTCAGCTTTCGTTCCTTCTTAATTCTTCAAGTAATTTTCTAAATGGAATCTCTTTGGCTACATATTTTTCATGCCATCTCTCTAAATTAACCCTTGTTCATGGTGCACCCATTCCCACCCCCACCACCAATACCCGATCTCTCTCTTTTTTCCCTCTCTCTTCTCCCTCCACCAACACTGCATATCTCTCTTCTTCCACCACCATTACCGGATATCTCTCTTCTCTCACTGGAAACCCACTCCCTCACTGGTGGTATCCTCTATCATACCTGCAATCTCTTCTCTCTCTCTCTCTCTCTCTCAGAATAAATGCAACTAGTTTAGCTGTCCACTTACTTAATCGGCTATCTTTCATCTTGCCTCGAAATTTGTCAACAAACTACTCACTAATTTCCATGGACGTATTGAAGTGGGCTATACATGCGTGCATGTTCCATGTGTGTGTGTGTGTGTGCATTTGTTCTTGTCTGTGGCGATACTTGTCTTGTGTGTGTGGGTGTGTGGGTGCTTGTTCTTGTATGCATGGGTGTATATGGGCGTGCTTGTTCCTCTCTTCTCTCACCAGAGACTCCCTCACTCATTGGTGGTATCATCTATCATACCTGAAATTTCCTCTCCCTCTCCTGAGAGAAATGCAACTAGTTTAGCTTCCCACCTACTTAATCTAACATTAGCATATTGATATTCATATTTTCTTCTTCTTTATCTATCTTTATTGATTTACTTATATTTGCAACTCCAGTAATGCTTGAATTTACGATTTTACGATGTTCATAATGCTTATACTTATAACGCAACTATCACCTACTCCTACCCCCAGTAAAGGCAACAATCGTAACATACTTGATTGTTTGAGTGATGACAGGTCAAAAGTGAGAACAGTTGTAGCATATTTATCAAATGAACACAAAAACACTTTTCAGGCACTGAATAACATCTCCCCTCCCCATGCCTCCTCCCACATTCCTTTCCTTGTTTTTAGAGTTGGCACTGTCAATGTAGGCACACTGAAAGGTAATTCTAGTGAGATTGTAAAGATGCATGAATGGAGACATGTTGATGTATGCTGCATGCAAGAGGTAAGGTGGAGAGGAGCTTCAGTGAGGATCCTCACGGGCAAGGCACATAGGTATAAAATCTTCTGGAAAGGTAACAGTGATGGAGTAGGGTGTGTAGGCATACTCCTTGCAGAGAAATGAATGGGTAAAGTCATAGAAGTAGTCAGAGTATGCGATAGTGTTTAAGCTCAGGCTAGTCCTGCAGAACAGTATAGCTACAATTATCTCTGCCTACGCCACACAAGCGGGGGTTATCAAACAATCAGAGGGACCACTTTTATGATACCCTTCTACAGGCTACCTCAAAGACAAGTGGCATTGACTTCATCTTTGCGGCTGGAGATTTTAATGGGCATGTCAGATGGCTATCCGGTATCTTCTATGGTGTTCACAGGAGCCATGGAATTGATTCCCAAAACGTAGAGGGAACTAAGCTACTGGAGTTCTGTGATGCATGCAACCTATTAATCTGCAACACTAACTTCAGGAAGCCAGACAGCCACCTGATAACCCATTAATCAGACAACTCTGCTAGCCAGATTGATATCATTCTCACCAGATAGCAGGATGCATAGTTGCTCTTAAATACAAAGACCCTTCCTGATGAAGAATGTACCTGATCCCCAGCATTGACTAGTTATTAGTAACTTTAGACTCAAGGCCAGAAGGATGCCAAGAAGCAGACCAATCCAGAAAAGAAGGATTTGGAAGCTAAAGAACCTATCACATGGTCAGAGATTTAGGGACACCTTCATTGAGAAATTTGATGAGAGGGAGGAGGAGCTACAGATTTTGGACATAGAAGGTAACTGGAAATTCCTACGGGACAGCTTACTGAGCACCACAGACCAAATCTATGGTTGGTGCAAAGTCTTTTCCAGACCTAGAGTAACGTGGTGGAATAATATGGTAGACAAGGCAAAGAAACAGGCCTGAAAGAGTAGGGGTAGCAGGGAACTGTACCTGATAGCCAGAAGGGAGGCTGGGCGACTGGTATACATAGCCAAGGGAGAAGCAGAAAAGAAGAAGTTTGCCAATGTTCAATGACGAGAGGACCAACGAATTGAAGTATTTTGGATTGTAAGACAGTGTGAGAGAAAATTGTGATGTCACAGGAGAGAAATGTGTCTGCATGGATGATGGTGCACTTGCTTTTAATGATTGTGAAAAGAAAGAGGCTTGGAGAAGCCATTATGAAAGGCTGCTGAATGTGGAGAATGAATGGGAGGAGGAGAGGCTGCCAAATTCTGACTAGCTATCCGAATAGATAGTACCCTGGTAGATAAAGCAATTAAGGATATGAAGTTAGGAACAGCCCCTGGTCCATCAGGAATCACTGCTGAGATGCTTAAAATATCTGGTAGTGTGGGTCGTGGCCTAGTCACCTGTATTGTAAACCAGGTAGTTCATGAAGGAGTTATACCCAATGACTGGGGTAGCAGCACCATAGTCAACTGCTACAAAAGTAAAGGTGATGCTTTAGATAGAAATAACTGCAGGGGTATCAAACTGCTAGATCAGGTGATGATCTAGGTCATAGCCCAACTAATTAGGGAGAGAGTCTGCTTAGATGAGATGCAGTTTGGTTTTGTACCAGGTAGAAGCACCACTGATGATATATACCTGGTACAGCAACTGCAGGAGAAATACCTAGCCGAAGATATACTTGGCTTTTGTTGTCTTGGAGAAAGCCTTTGACAGGGTTCCCCGATCCCTTATCTGAAAGGCGATGTGGAAACTGGGGATTGACGAGTGGTTAATAAGAGCTGTACAGGCCTTGTACATGGATGCCGTTAGTAAGGTAAGGGTCATCAATAAATATAGTGAAGAAATTCCAGGTAGAAGTAGGGGTTCACCAAGGATCAGCCCTAAGCCCCCTCTTATTCATCATAGTCCTCCAGGCAATAACAGAGGAATTCAAGGCAGACTGCCCTTTGGAGCTCCTCTATGCTGATGACCTTGCTCTCATAGCGGAATTACTACCAGAACTAGAGAAGAAATTGCAGGTGTGGAAACAAGGTTTAGAATCAATGGACCTTAGAATCAATGTTACAAAAACCAATGTCCCAGTAAGTAGGAAGGCAAACACATCACAAACCCCTTCAGGTAGGTGGCTCTACTCGATTTGTAAAATAGTTGTAGGTAGAAATTCCATAAGATATACCCAGTGTAAGCTATGGATGCATAAGAGGTACATATACATATATATATATACTAGCAAACAAACTCATCCTATGGACGGTTTAAGTTGCTTTGGTGGTACTTCTTTCACCAAATAATTGAACTACCAAGAAGGTTTATGAGTAGTACAGCAATCAATATTTCCAATTAACCTAGGAACGGTAAATGAAATTGAAGGCTGGTTAATGTGGAGGTCATTGCACTTTAATGATCACAGAACATATAAGTTTGCAAGTGATGCAAAGTAGAGCCCCTGAAGTGTTTTGGGAGTAGATTATGGATAATGGCTTCAAAATA
The DNA here is from genome assembly GCF_006345805.1 of Octopus sinensis. Lineage (NCBI taxonomy): Eukaryota > Metazoa > Mollusca > Cephalopoda > Octopoda > Octopodidae > Octopus > Octopus sinensis. Next base: position 131,344,554 of record NC_042999.1, on the reverse strand, counting down.
TAGTTGTTTTACATGAAAGCGAAATTTCTTGTCAGAAACAGCCATATAAATGGTGTAATGAAATTGAAGGAAGACATGGAAACTTCCCCTCTGCAAGTTTATTTTATTAAGCTGCAAAAGGAGCTATTTGGAGAGATAAGCTAACAAAATCCCCTTTATTCTGTCTTCCCACATAGCTTGTACATAAATTAACAGCAAATGTTACATAAAGTTAAATTGGTATGGAGCTTTCTGAAAGATATGTATAGCTTTCGCTAGTGGAAGCAAAACTCTTATTTAAAGGTTGATTCTTTGGGAAGAATCATATGTGATTGTTTAAAAAGTGCTAGAACGACAATGCTAAAACGTATTTGAAACAATGGACAACAATCGAAATACCATAATGGATGGGTAAATAAGCATCCTTAAAGTGAAACAACTGTATCAAAGGTAAACAAAGATGTCAACAAACAGAAGAAAGGGAAGGGAACATTACCTTTCAAATAACTCAGAATAGGTAAAGGTAAGCTTGCCAAAGTTTAATGCAGTTTAAATATGTAGATTAAGATAGTTTGGTATTGGATATTCATCATGTACAGTGTTCCTAGTCAATTGAATAATCATTGTAGGTGGACAGCGGAAATAGACAAAATCCTTTTACTTTTATAAAAAGATTAAAAAAGTATGGAAGACCCTACATACAAAATAACTGTGTCCATTTATGTTCAATTACGCGGGAGCTCTGGGGAAAATGTCATAGTACATGACTGTCATTGGAACACAAGTAATGTATGTGTAAAGTTTGATGAAAATCGGTTGAGAATTGTGGAAATGTATACATTAGTCATTATACACACACATACTGCGATTTATATATGCAGATATACATATTCATATATATATATATATATATATATGAATACACATGTGTAGACATATATGCATATATGTATGGATATATATATATGTGGAGCAGGTATGCCTCTGTGGTAAGAAGTTCACCTCAACCCCATGTTCTCAATTCAATCTCACAGCATGCATTTTGGACAAGTGCTTTCTACTATTGTCTCAGGCCGACCAAAATTTGTGAGTGGATTTCATAGACAGAAACTGAAAGAGTCCTGTCATATGTATGTATGTATATATATATATATATATATATATGAGTGTGTGTCTGTCCCTCACTACCACTTGACAACCGTTGTTAATATGTTTATGTACCTATAACATAGCAGTTCAGCCAAAGAAACTGTTAGAGTTAGTACTAGGCAGCTGCAAGAAAAATACAGCCAAAGTCTGTCACAAGTCTGTAACTCTCATTAAATTCCTCAATTATGATGTCCCTAAATCTCTGACCATATGAAGAGTCTTTAAACTTTCAAATCCTTCTTTTCTAGATTGGTCTGCTTCTTGGCATCCCTGTGACCTGGAGTCTAAAATCACTAATGACTAGTTTATGTTGCAGGGTACATTCATCACCAGGGAGGGTCTTTGTACTTAAGAGCAACCATGCATCCCGCTGTCTGGTGAGAATGTAATCAATCTGGCTAGCACAGTTAAGTGATTCATTAGTTATCAGGTGACTAGGTGTTGCAGATCAATAGGTTATTTGCATCACAGAACTCCAGTAGCCTTGTTCCCTGTTTGATTTTGGGGACCAATTCGATGGACACCATGGAAGATACCTGTCTGCTGTCCAACATGCCCATATATATATATATATATATATATATATAATATATATATATACTCGCCATAATACATCGGTAGCCACTACACACATTTTTTTTCTCTCTTCGTTTCTCTCTTTGTTTCTTTCTGTGTTCCTTTCTGTGGAAGAGTGTGGGCTCGAAACGTTAAAGACTTTTTCAATTCCCGAGCATTATACTAATACATCTGTTTGTTTTCTACACCACCTGTCTTCATCTTTTGGTTTTTTTTGTGTGAATTCTCCCTATATATATATATATATATATATATTATATATATATATATATATATATATACTCGCCATAATACATCGGTAGCCACTACACACATTTTTTTTCTCTCTTCGTTTCTCTCTTTGTTTCTTTCTGTGTTCCTTTCTGTGGAAGAGTGTGGGCTCGAAACGTTAAAGACTTTTTCAATTCCCGAGCATTATACTAATACATCTGTTTGTTTTCTACACCACCTGTCTTCATCTTTTGGTTTTTTTTGTGTGAATTCTCCCTATATATATATATATATATATATATATATATATATATACTGAAAAATGTTTTTGCATAAAGTACATGAAGCAGTCACAATATTTAAATAAAAGGTTTCTTAACAATTAACTATTTAAAGAAAAACGTCTTTAAAAACCAAGAATATCACAAACTATTTGGAATGATGTTTTTGTATTGTATGTAACACTTTCATTATTCAGTTTTGAAACACATGTGTTAAGGGGTTATCCATATAGATTTGTTTTTAGTTATTGACTATTTCCTGTTAAGTTTCAGAATTCTTATAAAGTATTCTTCTCTTTTCTTGAAAGAAGGAAATTATTTGAATTGTTCATTTGCTCAGATGTCTTAGATATTTAATATATGGAACATTTCTTGGGCATGAATCCTTAATTTGCTGTTTGTGCACTCTCACATTCTTCTTAATTTTTGTTTCAGTTAGCCCAGTATAGTTGTCATTGCATTGCGAACATATGATGTAGTAGATGAAATTTTTATTTTGCAACTCATGTTTACATTCATCTTCAATTCCTTTCTATTCTTGAATTTTTTGTTTGTTCCTTGTTCAGTTATTTCACACAAAACCCACAACAAGGGTCACCACAGTTTGTTACCTGCATTATTTCTTTTGACATGAATTTTGACCATCCTTTTCCAGCCATATATACAACCAATTTCTTCCAGAAAGAGAAGGAAGAAGAATCAACTTCAATATAGGACTAGTAATTTATTTAGCAACCCTTAAAAAAATGATGGGCAAAGTTGACCTTGGTAGTATTTGAATTCAGTGTACAGAAATCCAGAGTAGATGGCATAAGGTAACCTATCAGACATTCTAATGACTCTGTTATTTGGTCACCTCAAGAGAAGCTTTGATAACCTATGGGTACCAATAGTTCATTGCTCAAATTGGATGGAAGAAAATTTTTCCTGCTTTTAAAAAAACTAACACAGCTGCTTAAATGAAATCATAAATACATTATTTGATATCTGTGTTTAAACACTGTTGTATGGACACCCCCAGATGATAAGTAGGTCAGTTCAATATGTATAGATAGTGGACGTGATAGCTAGATGAGAAGCGTCAAGAGAGCGAGCTGGAGCCGTGAGTAGACTAGACATCAAGTTCTGTTGAGTCAAGTCATCGGAAGTGAGAGTTTGGTAGTTGAGTAGAGGTACATCATTGATGAAGGTACACCATCCGAACGTGCGATATAACCAGCACCATAAAGAAGAATGATGTGGAGAACACAAAGACAACTATTACTACCTTCAGCTGCAGAAGTGCATAAAGAAGGGAACTAAACTGATGTTGTTAAAACTGGATCTAAAAATAGTGAGGACGACAACATTACCAAGTAAATCCCCCAAATAAATACAGTCTTATCAATGGAGAGAAAATCAGTAAATTTTAGGTACCACATTCATGATAATTATAGACATTGAGAAATTACCACTCTGTTTATCCCCAAGCCTTGATGATGTCTACCAATGAACATATAGTAAAGATGTGGTTGAATGCAAGCACACCAAGCAATCTTCATACTTTACAAGGCATCAATAGCAAAAGTGCTTCTATTACAGATGCCAGTACAATCAAGGCAGCGAGCTGGCAGAAATGTTAGCATGCCAGGCAAAATGCTTAGCGGTATTGCGTCTGTCTTTATATTCTGAGTTCAAATTCTGCTGAGGTTGACTTTTCCTTTCATCCTTTCAGGGTTGATAAATTAAGTACCAGTTGCATTCTGGGGTCGATCTAATCAACTGGTCCCTTCCCCAAAAATTTTGGGCCTTGTGCCTAGAGTGGAAAAGATGCCAGTACAATCATTTGTGGGAGACTTGACACAGGAACTCTTTTTACACCAAAACACATGTTGTCACTGTAGCGAAACAATACAGTATTTTAAAGTCAACAGAGAGAAATGTGCATAAGCTGATCTAGTTACAGCATACACAAAGCTACTCACATCAATACACAAGGCCACCACAATTATAAACTTTACAAAAAGCACTCAAACACTCCCTGAACATAATTATCCACAAGATTCACCGGAAATCAATAAAGGAAAAGATATTCAATGTGCTTTGTCCCCAAATTCATCCTAGAGAATATAAATTAAAGAATTTTCTAGTTAAATATATGCTTTACTCGTTTTGATATTAACCCAATTGAGACCATTCCTATTTTTATTAAACAAACCTCCTGTTTTAAAAACTGGAGCTTTGCATAATCGAGATAAGAATGGTCTCAATTGGCATCAAAATTTCATGTTAGTATACTTTCCAAACAATTTTATAATGAAGTTATTTCACTAAATTCTTTATTTTAAAAATTGAAACAAAGTCAGTGTATTTCAACAGAAATATGGTAAAAAGGATCGAATATATGCCAATAATGTTAAATGTATGCATGAAACATGTCCCAAGAAAGTTCCCATGCAATAAAGAACAAAATCACAAATGAATTATTAAACAGGTAACTCAATGAAAAAGAAAGAATCAGACATGGATATCACTTACAACAACACTGACAGAATAAAGTTCTTTGAAGAAAATAAGCAATCGGCAAAAGAAGCAAGTCCTGCGGTAAGCTTCAACACAAGTATCACCATTTTTGAAAAGAAACATCTTTCGTGCTTTAAAAAATAGACCTGTTTTTAAAAGAAGTGGATCTCACAAAATGTGTGTGCACTTGTGTGTACCAACATCTTAAAGGATTTTTCTGTCATTTGACTGTGGCCATGCTGGAGCATCACAGTGTATGTGTGTGTGTGTGTATGTATATATGTATGTATGTATGTATATATGTATGTATGTATATATATATATATATATACAAATATGAAAATAGAGAAAAAGCTTAGCACATCTTTAATGACCATTAACAATTGTTCTGGTACCACACTGGATTTAACGCCATTGCATGCAAAAGTTTCATGTGAAAAGTTACATAATATTTGTGGTTTTAAACATTAGAGTGGCACTTCAGACTTGTATCAAAAAGTGTGCTCTTACATTATGCAACAGTTGAGCATTGTATGTTGCTTACATTGGGAGGAAACAATAATTTTGACATAAGAATAAAAATGGTGAAATAGCAGACAGAACCTAGACAATAGTAATATCAAATCAGATAAAGATAAAATTAGAATAAAAGAAGCTGTGTGTGATGTGTTTTGGGAAACTATTATTCTAAAACATAATTACATGTTCTCTTGAAACATTATATGTGTTTGTGTGGTGGGGTGTATATGTGTGTATGCATAACAGCAACAAAAAAGGACAATACCACAGAAAGTCTTAATCCTATGACAAGTAAGTTGGTTGTAGGCATGACTCCTGAAAGAGAAACATTCTTCAAAGGTCATGAAACAAAATATTTCTAAATTCAGAATGGCAAAAGTGAAAGTAATGTCCCAAATACAAGGATTGTCATATTACTGCATCTGCATTTAATTTTTTTTTTCTTTCAAATTATCCAAATTCCAGAATTATATTACCTATCTGTATATTGTGAACATATAAATTATCATATATATCCAAATTCCCCTGTAGTACACAGATGGCTTCCTCAATCTACTGGGTTTCACGCTGCTTTAGCTCTGCTTTTTTCCAAACACTCTCTTAGACCATACTGGGTGTATAGTGACAGATGAGAAAACATGTGTACACAAATATCAGAAATCAAGAAGGCTACACGATAGCTTCCTAATTTGGGAAGATAGCATAGAGAGAAAGAAGTTATTTTTCATAAAAAGTGTTTTAACCAATACATACATATATAATAAAAGCCACACCTAAAACAACCTACATAAGCATGGCCTCTTCATGTACTCTCTCTCTCTCTCTCTCTCTCTCTCTCTCCTCTCTCTCTCTCTCTCTCCTCTCTCTCTCTCTCTCTCACACACACACAAAAGTTTGGTAATGGAAACAGGAAAATAGAACTTAAAACATGAGTATATATATATCTTTTATGAATGATTGATGCAATTTACAGAAATGGAAATTAATTAGTTTCCAAACCACATACTGCTGATGAAATAAAAATGTATATAAACGTGTGCTGCATTAGTCAGTAAAATGTCTGTGTAATTAGAGAAAAATTACAATGTATTCATGAGTTTACAGTTTGCCAATCATAAGCGTGTTCGAATGTCAGGTTACCAACTCTAAGAAATTACAAGAATGTTTGTGAGTATAACAACAATAATGGATCATAATGAAGGAAAAGTGTCTGAAACATCAAGACTCTTTCCTTTTCCTTTCAAGCATTAGACTAACATCTCTGTAAAAATTTGTCCCTCTTGTATTTTTCCTTATTTTTACTCATTTTCTGTGTGTATGTGTGTGTGTTTGTTTGTTTGTGAATATATGTTTTTTTATGTTGTAATATAAACAATTTTACATTAAATTAAAATATTACTTAATAGTTGGAGTTGAGTACATATATATATATATATATATATATATATATATATATATACATTCTCTACCAAAAACATTATTATAACAACATAAAAACAAACATATAATTATATATACATATATATACACACACACATGCATTCTTTTGCTCTTTTACACATTTCAGTTCAAAGGCTGTGGCCATGTTGGAACACTGCCAATGTTATCACCTTTTCAGTAGCCATTCATATGTAATTGGCTTTTGATGAAGGAGGGAGTTCGATATTGCTGCTCTCTTCTGAGTTTCTTGCTGTGGTGTAGGTTCATCTGGGACCTTGGACAGCAGGAAGTCAAGTTGTTTCTTGAAAACGTCTACTTCTACTCCATGTAGATCTCTCAGATGTTTTGGTGAGGTATTAAATAGCTGTGATATTTAAACTCCAAGCTATTGCAGTATGTGGTCCTTACATGAGATGGGGTGGCAGCAACCTCTGAAACAGTGTAGTGACATCCAGTTCGGGGGTTAGTATAGCTCTTGATGTCAAAGTTTGGTGTCAACCCCTCCAGGATCTTCCATATGTATATCACTACATATCTCTACCATCTTCACTCCAAGGAGTAGAGTCGTAGCTCTTTCAGCCTCTCCCAGTAGCTCAGCTATTCTATTGATGCAATCTTCCTGATGTAGCATTGCTAAACTGCCTCAAGTTTTGTTATAGATTTGACAGTGGGGTAACTGCAATTGAGAGCAGTAGTCCAGACATCTGAGAACAAATGTTCTCCATGGAACCCACATAGTTTCCTGGTCTCTTGTTCTTAAAGTTTTCAGAATCCAACCAGCAATTTGCCTGCGCATTGCTACCATCTAGGTGACATGCATGTGAAATGAAGCATTGTTGTTCATATCAATTCTGAGATCACGCATTCTACTGGACTCTGGGATTGTCACTCCTTTGGGTCCATACATACATAATTTTCACTTTTAATTCTTATATACCCATAAAAAATTGCCCCATTTCCACACTGGTTATTGTCTATACAATGATAGTTATACACCAGAGGGTTTGGAAATACAAATTTAAGATGGGACAGAATTCAACATAGATTATAACATCTTAATTTGCAAGATGAATCACAGCAAGTTTTATATAAATTAGTATATATTTAGTATGTATGACTATATGTATATATATTTACATATGTGCAAGCTTCGCGTAAACCATTGGTTCGTTTTGTTCTCTTACTTTATTATCATCTTATAATCATCTCAAAATAATGACCTTTATGACTTGTATTACTACCTCAGTCAATCTAAATGTATATATTTGTCGCTACCTGTCATAAATAGCCTTTTTCTATTTGCAATATGCATTTTCATTGATTTTTCATAATTTACCCCTATATATATATATATATATATATATATATATAATTGCTAAAGAGAGCAACAAACGTTAAGGCAAGGCAAACATCTCAAGTCCTATACATTATTATAATTAGAAAAAATTCAAAGTCTTACAACTGTTTCTGGGATATCCTTGAGTATGGGATACTCCGTCATCAGAAACAAATAGGGAAAATGAGAAGGGTATGTACACCCTTCTCATTTTCCCTATTTGTCTCTGATGACAGAATATTCCACACTTGGGGATATTACAGAAACAGCTGTAAGACTGAATTTTTTCCAATAATAGTAATGAATATGACTTGAGATGTTTGCCTTGCCTTAACGTTTGTTGCTCTCTTTAGCAATTATATATCTTCTGCATCGGAAATCTGCAATGGCTCCATAAATACTGTCTCAGCTATAACCTTGGAGCCCTTGTAATCCGTTACAGTACTTACCTAGTGTACCTAATCATTTAGATCACTTGTAAACTAAGTGTATAAATGTCTATGTATATGCATGTGTGTGTGTAATTATATATCAATATGTATGTATGTATGTATATACATGACTGAACGAAACGAATGTCAGAAAATGTTTTGGTTTGGCTTAGAATGTCTGAGGTATTTTTCACTGAGATCAATCAACATTTTGAGTGAGGCCCTGTTGTTTTTAACACATCTATTTTTGAGAAGTTTCTCTGGAGCAAAATATTAGGGTTAGTGCCATTCCACATTTGTAAATACATTGTAGGCAACTACAGAAGTGTTTGTCCTCACTCTTGACTTTGTTTCTTTGTAAATTTCTGAAAAATGCATATTTTAATGTTTTTTTTTTTTTACAAATATGTTTTAGGTTATGTAGATTACAGTTATGTTAGAATTTGATGAGGAAAAGTATTTTTTGTTAGGTTGAACTGATAATTCATAAACTTCATCAAAATGTATGAGGAAGCAAAGTCAGACTGAGGGACCACACATCTATAACTATGCCACATTATGTTATACACTCCTATTTGTGTGTGTGTGCTTGTGTGTAATGTGATGGCACATGACCTAGTGGTTAGGATATTACACTCACAGTCGCTAGATCATGATTTCAATTCCTAGACCAGGTGGTGCATTGTATTCTTAAGCAAAACACTTTATCTCATATTGCTCTGTGATCACTTTGACACCTGATGCATGGTACACCGTGCACCTGCAAAAACAATGTTGATTTGATGGAGAGAATAAGCTATTGTGCAATATGAACATTTGTGCACGTCGTTCAGCAAAAGCTGAACATAAATATATATGTGTATATATATATGTGTGTGTGTGTGTATCAGGGGCATATATTCTGGGTGTATATTCTGGGTGTGCACTACACACCCATCGAAAATGGCAAATTCATTACAAATATTAACCTTACTCATTAATTTAATCATAAATCATAATGGAAAACTTTTGTTATACCCTTGCTTGAAATTTGGTTGCAGGTGTCCTGAAATAGCACTGCACACCTCACAGTACATTGTATCATAAAACAGTACAGGGAATACTGTAGGATAATGGAAGAAGGGCAAAAAATTTATGGTGAAGGCTGTGCAACAGCTTTGACAGTAGTTTTCAACGTTTCATGTATATATTGAGAAAATGTAAATTTACTTGAGTCTCCATGCTTTAAGTAAAAAATGGGGGCCCTTCCAGATAAAGTGCTTTGTCAGGAAGCACTCTCCTTACCTAGCTTCATCTGATTACCACCAATTTCGAAGTCTATGGTCATCTTGGTAGACTGGTTCTCAAAACGCATGTAGTAGAAACTACCCTCTGTACATTCTTTTTCACCAAATGAAAGCAATTTTACACAAATGGTATTAAAAAGCTTATAAATTATTTCAAAAAGGTCATCAATTGGTTATGATAATCATGTTAATGAAGGAATTTTAATAAAATATGAAATTTAGAAAACTTTTCTTCTCACACAATACCAGGGCATTATTTATAGGATAACCTAAGATATTCTTTGACTGCAAACAAACCTGAACAACATGATAAAATTATTGCTAATATAAGGCTTCAATTACCATGTGAAGAACAATACTTGCAAACTTTGAAATTTTATTGAAAAGAAATGAGCATAGTGGTGTAATTTTTCTTGTAGAAAGTTCTGCACTGTTGTGTTTACACAATGAAAATTGAAGGGCATGAAAATGTGAAAGTTGCATGCTACAAAGGCAGCAAAGTATAAGTTTTTGAAGTTTGACTGTTATTGGTAAATGTGTAATTGATGTTGTGTCATTGCTAGCTGCTAGAAATGTCAGCTGTTGTTTCTGGTACTTCTGTAAAAATCTGGTATGTGAGCTGTGAGCTATCAGTGACTAAGTGTACCTGATAATATGTCATAATTACTGATTGGTTATTGGAAATGGCTGATATTGAGCTGTTTCTGTTACTATAAGATTCTATGTCTTTCAGTGAATAGGCATGCAAGCTAATATAGCATCACACTAACAGCTAATTGGTTGAGAAGAATTAACTCAAAATTAATTTCAGTCATAAATTAAAGTTGCAGTTGCGGCTTCACTTCATCAACATGCTACAGATATGGTCTTCTCTTTCTTAAGACCTTATACAAGTTTATATTGCAATAAAATGTTCTGATGTTTAACTTGAATATGTACATATGATATATTTCTTATGATCAAATTATCTTCATCCTATTTTTTTTATGCTTGTGTTATAATATTGTCATAATTTCTGTTATTTCAGATACAGCAACAGAAGAAAACTCTTCCTGAAAAATACAGGATTCAAGAAGAATAAATTTTTGTTTGAATTTTAATAAAAAAAAAATGTAATTGTTATGAGACTGCTAATCTCCTTTACCACCATCTCATCGATCCATAATTTGTATATCCTAAATTTTGTCCTTTAACTTGTGTATTTTCATCTGTTTGATCCTATGTTTCCTCACATCACAAAAAATGAATTTATTTTCCAAATTTTTTTATATGTATTTTTGATTAGCTTTAAATTTTTTGTTTGGAAAATAATGTCCATTTTAAGTTATAAATCCCTTCATGTAACAAATGTGGTGATATTTGTTGGATTTAAAGTTGAGGTAATTCTGTACCCCAACATATCACAGGCTTTTATCCAGAGGAAAAAAATTGAACACAGTATTGTAAGGCATTAATTAAACCAAGCCTCTGTTGGTAACAGTGGTAAATTCTACCTCCCTATTTACAGCTAGTTGGCACATCTATCGACAGATAACATTTGTGGGGTTTTTGTTTACATTAAAGGCTGAAACTATCATTTATAACTATATTGATGTAAACATTTGTTTTATATTGATCATTATTTCCTTTAAAAATCATGAACTTATATTCATTAATTTTAACAAAATGCAAATGGTCAGAGCTTCAGAAAGAGAGAGACATTATATCAACCTGGTCAACAGCAACTGTCCATTTAACAAAGACCTTATATTTCTTTAATTTCTCTTAGATATAGGATAAGATAAGTATGACCCTTAAGATCTAAAATAGGTATTTCTCTTGTGGCTTATCCTCGAAATTTTCCTTGCCAACTACTGAACATTATTGTTCATTTACTTATTTGATTGCCTCCTCATTGCTTCAGCAAATACTGTGAAGTCTGTGTCTTCACTGAGGAGGCTAATAAGATTGATTCATGCCAGATCTATCATTCGTGCTTTTCGGAATCATTAAAATAACATTGGTCATTGACTAATATTGTCTTTTCCTGACTGAACAATTATTTTTAATTAGGAAATCTTTTCGTTTGGCTGCCACTTTTCAATATCTTCAATTTTGGTTCCAATTGATTTCATATTCGGTGTAATGATTTAGTTTTGTATGCTCATAATTGACATGAAATTCATTTTCACCATAAATCAATTGACAAAATGTTATTAGCTTTTAAAATTTGAACATTTTGTGTAGTTTTAGCCAATCATAAGCCACAGACACATTCATGCCTGTTTCCATAGTAACAAGTCAAACATGAGAACATATTCTAGGGGAAATCACGTGCAGTTGTTAGATGTGCTAAAAATAACAGCTAAATAGGCCTTAAATCACACACACCACAATTTTTAAATTTTTTATGTTAAGTTACCTTATGAATTTCCACGAATTTCCATGTGTAGAATACAAATTCGCAAAAAATTTTCTGAAAATTCCAAAAAATAGAAGAATTTCACCAGTATTTCATTTGTTTACAGTTTCAGATTAAAATGTGCTATTTTCAGAATATTGACATATGCAGTCATGCCCAAAATGACAGCTTCTAAATCCTGTTTTCTGGCTGGGTAGAAAATTATCAAACTTTAAACCTCTATAACTTTTTTCAAAAATTTTTCTGGAAAAAGTGAAATACCTCCTGAGATTCAGCATGGAAAATTACATCAATACACCAAATTTTAAACTTTTCAATAAACTCTGAAATTTCCAAAGGTGCAGCCAAACAGAAAAGACCCTTAAAGCTGTTCACAACAATAAGTATGTGAATTGTAACCTAACTATTGTTTTTCATATGGATGATGGAATCTTTGATTAATTTATCCTCTATGTTTGAATGAATTTGTTATATTATACAGACAAGAAAGTAATATTTCGAATGTGGTATCACTGTGAAAACAGCAGAGAAATTGGGTATTATTACCCTTGCAAGATAGAAAAAAAGTTGTCAACAAACAGCCACAGGACATGAACCTGCATCTTTCAGAGACTGGCTGAGTACTTTACCATTAAGCTAAACTGCCTACTGACAACAATCTCCATCGAATTTAAATGCTAAATATATAGCTGTTTTGAAATGTAACAACAACATATATATAAACTAACTTATGTTTGCTTTTTAGAAGTGCCGAATGTGAATTGTATTATTCAGATAAGAAAGTAATATTTTGAATGCAGTAATGCTATGAAAACAGCAGAAAAATTTGGTGCAAGATGGAAAAAAGTTGTCAACAAACAGCCATGACACAACTTTTTTCCATGTTGCAATTGTCATAATATCCAATTTTTTTGTTGTTTTCACAGCGATACTGTGTTCCAAATATTACTTTTTTGTCTTATAATACGATAAACATTTGATGCTTCAAGAAAACAGATATAAGTTTGTTTATATATATATATATGTTGTTGTTGAATTTGTTATTATTTTTTAAACTTGAATCCAGTTCAAGATGTTAACATCCTGTTTTCTTTTCTGATTTATCAATGAAAATATATTTCTTATAACACAATAAAACAAACAAATTAACATTGTTAATGTTATTTCCAATTTATCTCATCTTATTCAAAATCACCTGCAACCATAAACATTGAACTTCCTCTACTCAGAAGTGATTCAATTTCTGTCCTAGAGAATCCACAGGAATATTGCAAATATAATAGCAAATACATCGCTACATTCAACTATTTCAAAATTATAAGTGTTTAGCAAGTAATTTAACCATTTAGCTTTTAGGCCAACCTTATTCAGCCAAATTATTCTACCTGTTTTAAGTTCAAACTGACCAGATCTAGCCTCTCACTCCTACCTACAATGTCATTCTAAAAATAAACAACTAATCTCAAAGCTACAAGATTAATTTAAAATAATGAATATAAATAAGCATGGCATTCGACAGGGTAATCTGAATGCTAAAGGGTTATTGTGTTGAATCTGAAACAGTTACATTTTGGCTATCTAAAAGTACATTATAACTTTGTCAGTGACCAGGTTTTGACACCTCAAGAGGTAAATGGCACAAATTTATAACAAAATGTTTCCAATAAATGTGTCTCAATTTGACAATCCAGCTGTATAATGAATAAATAAAGGTTTTTGAGTTTATAGATGGTTAAAATGGCTATAGCATGAAAAATCTTCTGAGAAAGTCTAATGTGTTTTGTAGAATGCAAGCATTTCTTTAGATATTTTACTACTTTGCTATTTTACTCAGCTTCATAGAAAAAAGTATATATCATAAAGTAGCTAATCCATCCATCTTATTATAATTCTGTTTGTTATTCCATTACTTAGTCCATTGGTAACGCTTTAACATGATTAGGATAAAAGAGGGAGAGAGAAGCATCTTTGATGTGAGGTAGAAGGAAGTAATTGTAATACTTTCACATGATTAATTGAAAAGAGAGGAGAAAGAAAAAGGAGAAAAAGAGGATAAGACAAAGAAGGAGAAAGAAAAAAGGGAAGAGAGAAACATCCATGATACGAGGTAGAGGGAACATAATATTTATTACATGATTAAAACATTAGTTGAAGGTAGTGATGATATATAGTCACGTGGGAAGAGAAGAGAGAAAAGTAGAAGCAGGGGGAAAGAAGAATTAAGGAGGGGCAAGGAAAAACGACAGGGACACAGTGAAGTGAAAAGTGGAGGGAAAGTGAGTAAGAAGAGAAGGCAAAGAAATGTGAAAGAGGTGGGAACAAAAGAACGAAGAGTGGAATAAATGAATAAATGTGAAAGGGCTGATAGAAATAGTCATACAAGATTTTTAAAAATGTGTACTTACATATAAGAGAACAAAGTGTATGTATACCACTATATATATATATATATACATATATATATCATCATCATCATTTAACGTCCGTTCTCCATGCTAGCATGGGTTGGATGGTTCGACCGGGGATCTGGGAAGCCAGAAGGCTGCCCCAGGCTCCAGTCTTATCTGGCAATGTTTCTACAGCTGGATGCCCTTCCTAACGCCAACCACTCCATGAGTGTAGTGGGTGCTTTTTACGTGCCACCTGCACAGGTGCCAGGCGAGGCTGGCAACGGCCACGGTCGGATTGGTGTATTTTACGTGCCACCGGCACGGAAGCCAGTCGAAACGGCGCTGGCATCGGCCACGAGTCGGATAGTGCTTTTTTACGTACCACCAGACCAGGGATCCTGGCTGGTTCAATTCGATTTCGATTTCAAATTGAACCAGCCAGGATCCCTGGTCTGGTGGTACGTAAAATGGGACAAGAATGCAAAACATCCGGACAGCTAGGTGATACAAAAAGGGACAACAAAACATCCAGATAGACGATACAAAGAAAACAAGGAGCCATTCGAAGTTCTCTTTCTTCAGTCAGCGAAAGAAAATGGAAAAGAAAGTGCAAAACAGGTTCAGAAGGAAAGAACCAGTTTTTCAGCTGCCGTGGGTCGCAATATGGTGAATTTGAACCTGTCTATGGCGGAATTATTTAAATATTGGAATATGGTTAAGAAAACAGGGAATGATGCGAAGTTGCTCCCTCCCCAAGATATACTACAGAATATAGCTGCCAAGACTGTGGTCTTAAGAAGAAACGAATAATTCTGTCAAAAATGCAGTAATTGAGAAGTGCATACAACCCATCTGGAATAAAATATGTTGGATGAGATATAAGAAGTGCTACAGTGGAGTCACAATTTGCTGACAAGAGTACAGCTAAAGAATTGTCGACATTAACACCTAGAAATGACAAAATAATTCTCCTGCCAACTTATCCAGGCAGGAGAACGGTGAAAATTAAAATGCAGAAGATCCCGGCTGGTTTGGACGTATTGTGAATAGCAGCCGTAACATACGACATGGAAGAAAAAAATGTCAATACTGCAAATACAGAAAAAAGAAGGAGAAAATTGGATAGGCCAGTCACTTGAAATGGTGGTCCAAGGTTGCCCTGAAATCCTTGAAGGGCTTCCTGATAGGGTGTTCATAGGGGAGGGGCTGAGCATAAGAGTGAGCATTGAGTAACGTAGGCCACACTGTTTTAAGTGCAGCAAAAACGGCAATGTCCATTCTGGATGTAAAGAGAAAAAGAGTGAAGCCCCTCCTCAACAAAAATCTAAAGACACTGAAGAAAGAAAACAACAAAAGAAAAACAGAAATGCCCAAGGAAAGTGAACCAAAAAGGCACAAAATACTTACCACAGAAAAAGAAAAAAAGGCCTCAGTCCCAGACTCCCCTCCCCAAACAAAAACATCTAAAACAACTGCAAACATACAAGAAAAAACTACCCACACTATCCCCTGTTAAAACCCATCTCCAAATCCCACCCCAAAGTTCAATACAAAATTATATCATTTAAGGAAAAGCAATGAAGCTTTGTTACGAATTATATGTGCACACCATAAAGCATAAGTGTACAAAGTGAACCAAGACTTGCCATCTCACATTCTGATGGCCAGGATGGAGGTGAGTTTGTTCAGTGAACTGACACAAAGATATAAAGGACTTAAGTGCAGAGATGGCTGGCAGGAGCTTCATTGTGAGTCCAGCAGCTACACCAAAGAAGAAGGAGGATGGTGGGGAGGCTGAATTCATGCAGCCCCTCCCCAAAATCAAAATGTAAGTACGAATTTCTATGGAATTTAAGTTCGGGTGCAGAAATGTGCATGGCCTAGGGCCAAAATGGAATCAAACTTGTCTCCTGGACGACCTTAGGTCACTAGAAATTGGGCCACAAGCGTTCACGCCCCTTCTAAATGGCTACAAGAAATTTATTTCTCCTAGTCAGCGGGGGTGGGAGTGGTGTGGTGGTCCTATTCAGGAAAAACTAGGATGTGCAGGTAAGTGCAGTCTCTCTAGACCCAGAAGGTAGGTTGGTCATTCTAGATGTGACACACATGAGTAAACAGTCCTTCAGGTTGGTAGCTGTCAACGCACCAAATGAGTGTTGGCAGGCTGGGTTTTACCGGGACAAGGAGAGTTTCTTAGAGGATGAAAGGAGTCATGATGGGAATCTTCGTCTCCAGCCCTAGTTTGCTGCACTATTTCAAATATCATCTGAGGAGCAAGATAGGGCAGGAGAAGCGACGCCTATTGCAAAGCATATACAAGAAAAGATGGAAGGATGTGGTGAGGAAGTTGGGTACAAATGAGGAAGTTGGGTACAAAATCCATAGTAAGTTCGTACAGTGTAGCTGGTGGACTTCCCGGCCAAAATGTGTTATAATTCATAGTAATTAACACTCATCACAAATATATATCATTCTATATTTTTAACTGCATAAACTAAACAAACTCATGAACATCATAAGTTTGTAACGTCCTGTGCTGTCCCCTCTATGTTAGATCATTTGATCATAATAAAGAATTTATCACTAGCTGGTGATTGACACATGCTGAGAATAGGTAACCACCCAGAAACTCGAGTTTGTGTGTATCATGTAAGGCTAGGGATGGGAGTGATAACCTCTCCTTGCAAATACTAATCAGACACAGAATGTATGTCATTAGCCAGCAGGAAAAGATGCCTTCCTGGAGCTGTAATCGCCAGTAGCACTGTCCCATATAGGACACCACACTTGATTGGCAATTATATGCGTGTATATATATTGGCCTGCTTGCTTAGCCAGCGGGGTGGCGTCATTCGAAGGCTAAAAAACAATGCGAATGCATTGTGACCAGCGATGTGTAGCAACATCTGATGGTCTGGTCGGTCACGTGATCACGTGATATATATATATATATGTGTGAGTGTGTGTGTCTTTGTGTCTATGTCTGTACCCTACTATCACTTGACAACCGATGTTGGTGTGTTTATGTCTCTGTAAATTAGCAGGTCGGTAAAAAGAGACTAATAAAATAAGCTTACAAAAAATAAGTCCTGGGGTCAACTTCTTTGACTACAAAAAACCCTTTAAGGCAGTGCTCCAGCATGGCCACAGTCAAATGACTGAAACATGTATAAGAATAAAAGAATCAGTTTGTCTGTCTATCTGTCTGTCTGTCTCTGCTTGTTTGTCTGACAGTATGTATGTATGTATGTATGTATGTATGTATGTATGTATGTATGTATGTATGCATGCATGCATGTATGTATGTATGTATGTATGTATGTATGTATGTATGTGTGTTTGTATGCATGTATGCATGTATGTATGTGTGTGTGTGTGTGTGTGTATGCGTGTGGATGTGTGTGTATGTGTGAATGTGCATGGCTTAGTGGTTAGGGTATTCAGCTCATGATCATAAGGTCATGAGTGAAGATTCCTGGCAACACGCTGTGTCCTTGAGCAAGATACTTTATTCATGTTGCTCCAGTCCACCTAGCCGGCAAACTGAGTAATACTTGTAATTCAAAGGGTCAGTCTTGTCACATTCTGTGTCATGCCGAATCTCCCTGAGAACTATTTTAAGGGTATGCATATCTGTGGAATATCAGCCACTTTGCACATCAATCTCATGAGCAGGCTGTTCCTTTGATCGGATCGTGTGGAACACTCATCATCATTACCGATGAAGTGCCAGTTATACATACATACATACATACATACATGTATGTATGTATGTATGTATGTATGTATGTATGTATGTATGTATGTATGTATGTATGTATGTATGTATGTATGTATGTATGTATGTATGTGTGATTATTCACGCATATACTTGCATATCCTAGACATGCTCGTATGTATGTATGTGCTTGCGTGCAAGCGTGTTGCATGCGCGTGCGCATCTTTGTTTATCTCCCCACAGCCGCTTGACAACATGTGTTTGTTTCTTCACGTCCTCATAACCTAACAGTCCTGTAAAAGTTTAACGATTGAATAAATGACAGGCTTGAGATACGTACTTGGGTCAATTTATTCGATTAAAACACGTCAAGGGGTGCCGCTGTCCACCAGCTTGGGAAAGAGAGGGAGAGAAGGAAAGAGAGAGAAATAAAGGCAGATAAGAAAAGAGAGAGAGACTGCGAGAGAAGGAAAGAAAGAAACAGACAGAAAGAGGGAGAGAAGGAAACATAGAGAGAGAGAAGGAAAGAGAGAGACAGACAGAGAGAAGGAGAGAAGAAAAGAGAGAGAGACAGAGAGAGAAGGAAAGAAAGAAACAGACAGAAAGAGGGAGAGAAGGACAGAGAGTAAGAAAGGGAGAGAAGGAAACATAGAGAGAGAGAAGGAAAGAGGGAGACAGAGGGAGAGAGAAGTAAAAAGAGAGACAAAGGGAGAGAAGGAAAGAAAGAAACAGACAGAAAGAGGGAGAGAAGGAAACATAGAGAGAGAGAAGGAAAGAGAGAGACAGAGAGAGAAGGAAAGAGAAAGAGAGACAGCGAGAAGGAGAATGAAAGAGAGAGACAGAGAGATAGAGATAGAGAGAGAAAGACAGAGAGTTGTATGTACCTCCACCCCCACCCGCTACTGATAAGTTGTCAGGGAGGAGATCATATTAGTTCAGGAGCGAGCCTTTGTTTATCCTAGTAACGGAAGTTTATTTTACTTATCGTTGCGCTTTCATTTTCGATGTTTTATGTGTTCCCACATAAAGGGGAATAAATAAAGTAATAATTACAATAAAGGATCCACAAGAAGAGACAAGGAAAAAAATCTGCAGAGTTTTAAGAAAACACTAAACAAGCAGGAAAAAAAAAAAGCAACAAAACAAAACAACAGCAACTTCTCTAAACGAAATATCTGGGCGGGAATTCAACAGGTACTTTTTTTGCCGTCATGCTTGGAAATCGCACGAAAAACAGACGAGACAAAGATGACGACAGTGAAGTGGATAGCGAATCGATTGTAATTCCAGTGACGTTCGAATCTCGAAGAGATGACGGGTTCCATTTCATGCATGTTGGTCAATACAAGAAAGCTATCGAGAGTTTCACTAAGGTAAATATATATCGTAGCGCTAAGGCTGAAAAGATACCTACCCACATCGGTTTTTGTTGCTTGTTTGTTTGGTTAATCGGTTGACACCTCTCTCCCTCAGTGTCCTCTGGCAAATACAATATTCTCCTATTCTCTATATATAACGATTAATTGCAGAATATGACACAAATGTAGGCATAACTACATAAGTGTGCTCCCCTCCTGCCAACTTTGTTTCCTCCTAACTTTCAGAAAAAGAGATATTTTTAATTAAATTTTGTACAAAGGCATTTCAGATTGTATAGATTACAATTACTTGAGTTTTCGAAGGTAGCGGTGGGGAATTTCGAATAATTCACATGAGTTGATTTTGTTTCTTAATTTCCATAAAAGTTGTTACGATAATCGAATGGTGGGTACGCAGACATACATACTAACCCATATCACATATACATTTAAAAATGAAACTTGGAAAAATTGTGATGTCAGTATGTATGTGTGCGCACCCGAAGTACACCTGCACACGTTTCACTAAGAAAAAAAAAAGCTCGGACTTTTTGCATGGAATCAAGAACCCTGACCTCCTAATGTGCTGCAAACCCGTTATCTTTGTTCGCAAAAAAAAAAAAAAAAAGGACGGGGAAACCGGATCCCTGCCATCCTGACATTACTGAAATTTTTTTTTTTTCGTTGAATGAATTACGGTGACCTAATATACTACAAAACACATGTTTGTCCGGATGGGTGGGGTGGAATTCTTGGAAATTTCACCCCTCCCCTTCCCAAAATCATTGGAAGCTGCTTGTTTCTTTTGCGTTGAATGACTTACGGTGGCCTCCTAATATGCCACAAAACCCCTTTTTTGGTCCGGAAAACTGGGGTTGGGTGGGGTGGAAGTCGTAGTCTACGAAATGTGTGTTTATACGAAATATAAATATATATGTATATACATACATACGTATATGCATATATATGTGTGTATGTATGTGTGTGTGTGTGTGTATTGCTTTCTATGTCTAATGTGAGCAGGATATATGTAGCTCCTTGCTAGCAAACCAGTTTGGCTTTGCAGGCTCAATTTCCAATTGAAGCTATTTCACTTGGTCCAAAGTGTTAAACATAAGGAAGAAGCTTAAGCACCACAGTTCTCATTCCAATGAAATATATGTTATAAATATGTTACATGTACTTAAAAGAAATCAATAACAAGGTTTCATATTGTTTCAGGCTCTGGAATTGAATGAAGGTGATAAGCAGTGTCTGGTAACAAGATCCAAATGCAGCTTACAACTTGGGGATGCCCAGAATGCCTTGAAAGATGCTGAAATGGCATTGTTACAAGGAAACGACTTTATTCCTGTAAGTAATTTATTTATTTATTTTTATTATTATCCACAGCTTGATGGCTGAAACTAGTAAAAGGGTTATAAACAAAATTGCGTGCACACACACACACACAAAACAAACGCACACATACACAACACACATATACACAACACACATATACACACACACACATGAGGGCCGAAAGTGATGCAAAAATTAGTTGCAAATGACATAGCTTGTTCAAATTGCACAGGTTGGTAAAGTAGCTCTTCTTCTTGAGTGATTTTTCTTCCTGTTTTTCTTCATAGCACGCAAATAATGTCACATTGTTCCGAGCAGGAACAGTGTGCTGTTGTTCAGCTCTTGATGAAGGAAAGGTACAGGCTGTCCACAGAAGGTTACTGGTTGTTAACAGAAATGAGGCTATTGACAAGAGCAATGTGCACAGATAGATGGAGTTTAAAGAAAAGATAACCAGCATTGATGACAAATTATGCATTGGGAAGCCATCAACTAGAATCATTGACCTGTATCACTAGTGATTCAATGAAATGATTTGTGCAGACAAGTGTGTCAGAACCTGTGAATTGAGGCACATCTGGACATCGGTCACAATGTGTTACAAAAGATGATGAAAGACTTTGGGTATCAGAGACTGTTTGTAGAGTGGGTATCTCAGCAGTTGGTATTCAATTTGAAGGAGAGAAAGGTGGAAGTCTGCTCTGATCTGCTGGAAGCATTTGAAGACAATGAAGATGGGGTTTTTTTCCTGATGTGGTGACAGGGCTTGAAATGTGGCCATATCTTTATAATCTAGAAACAAAATCTTAGTCCATGCCATGGCTTCACATCTCTTTTTTAAAGAAGTTCAGGAAGCAGCACTTGACACAGAAAGTCATGGAGATTGTTTTGACTGCTATTTTCATCACGCTGAAAATAGCAGTCAAAACCTGACTATAAAACCACATTAAATGTTCATATAGCACTAGGAGAGAAGACAAAGAGACAAAATAAACTAGCAAAAAAATTTTACTATCTCTCTCCTAGTACTATATGAACATTTAATGTGGTTTTAGAGTCAGGTTTTGACTGCTATTTTCAGCATGGTGGTATCTCTCAGATACCCTAATTTATAATTGTATATATATATATATATATATATATATATATATATATATATATTATATTTATATATATATATATATATATATATATATATATATATATATATATATATATATATATATATATACATATATTTATATATATATATATATATAATATATATATATATATATTATATATATATATATATATCAAATTGTACTTCTTTTACAAGTGATTTGGCTGGAGATTATGTTTTGAAATGGAAATAATTACTTAACAGAAGAGTAATATTAGCCATTTAAGAACAGTATGTATATATATATATATATATAATATATATATATATATATATATATATATATATATATATATATATATATGCACACACACTATATTTATATATTTTTGAAATAAGATCATTTTGATTGTAGGCCATACTTCGGAAAGCTGAAGCACTTTACCAGCTGGGAGATTTTGAAACAGCTCTTGTGTACTTCCACCGTGGGAATAAACTCAGACCAGAATTACAAGAGTTTCTTCTTGGTATTAGCAAGGCACAAGAAGCTATTAATAACAGTATTGGAAGTATGTACTACTTACTGTGATTTTTTTAAATGCTTTTTTTACTTTTTCTCTCCACCAGTAAACCTATACTTCAGTTTCATGTAGGTATCTGAGTAGGTATTTAGTTTTCAGTTGACTCAAACAGGTGACATATGAGACTACAGTATGGATTTAATGGTCTATTTGTCTAAATATATATAATACTAGCTAGCCCTGCACCATCAAAAATGACAGCTGATTGTAGTATTTTATATATAGATAATTTTATATATAAATAAGGACAAAAGATAGAAAATGAATGGTAATTCAAATTAATATGCTTCTCAATGCTATCTAGTGGTTGTTTTTTGAGATGTGACATCGATCCATTCAAATGTTCACATGCTTCCCTTGTACAGGCACACACATACACAGCATTGAAATGTTGTTCAATTTTTTTTTCACATAGAATTGCCATCAATCCTTCCTTCCTCATTCATATGTTGTGACGGAGAAATACACAAGAGTATTATTATAGTAGATATTCTCCACAAATGTTTATACATACATCTATGCACAAACATATATTTCTACACACATGTATGTATATATGTGTATATATATATATATATGTATATATATATCATCACCATCATCATCATCATCATCGTTTAACGTCCGTTCTCCATGCTAGCATGGGTTGGACGGTTCAACCGGGGATCTAGGAAGCCAGAAAGTTGCACCAGTCTCCAGTCTTATCTGGCAATGTTTCTACAGCTGGATGCTCTTCCTAATGCCAACCACTCCGTGAGTGTAGTGGGTGCTTTTTACGTGCCACCCGCACAGGTGCCAGGCGAGGCTGGCAACAGCCACGGTCGGATTGGTGCATTTTACGTGCCACCGGCACGGAAGCCAGTCGAGGCGGCGCTGGCATCGGCCACGATTCAGATAGTGCTTTTTACGTACCACCAGTCCAGGGGTCCTGGCATCTGCCGGGTGCCAGTCATAGGATTGGTTCAATTTTGAAAATATGTGACAATTAGTTGGTTGTCATAATAAAACTCAGAGTTTCGGATGCCAGGGCTGAAGTCTGCTCTGGCATCTTATCAGCGGAACTACCAAGAAAGAACTGATGAGATGCCGGAACAGACTTCAGCCCCAGAATCTGAAACTCTGAGTTTTATTATGACAACGAACTAATTGTCAAATATTATATTTATTGATAAATTCTTCTATTTTACATGATATTGAGGTATCATTCATTCTTTTGTTGTATTATTATTATTATTATTATTATTAATATATATATATATAATATATATATATATATATATATATATATATATAGGCGCTGGCTTGGCTGTGTGATAATTCTGTTTCCCAACAACATGGTTCCAGGTTCAGTCCCACTGCGTAGCATGTTGGGTAAGTGTCTACTGCAATAACATTGGGCCAACCAAAGCCTTGTGAGTGAATTTGGTAGATGGAAACTGAAAGAAGCCTGTTGTTTGTGTGTGTGTGGGGGGGACTGTTTTTTGTGCCTATGTTTGTCCCCCACTACTGCTTGACAACTGGTGTTGGTGTGTTTACATCCCTGAAACTTAGCAGTTCAGCAAATGAGACTGATTGAATAAGTACTAGGTTAAAAAAAAAATACTAGGGTTGATTTGTTTGACTAAAAACTCTTCAAGGCAGTGCCCCTGCATGGTTGCAGTCTAATGACTGAAACAAGTGAAAGATAAATGGTAAGAGGTATGTATGTGTGTATGCATATATGTGTGAGAATATATATAAGAGATAATGGTGTCATTGAGACCCAAAGGTGTCAGGTAATGCTGAATAAGTGCTATAGACAGACCATAGTTAAGTTCCATATTCGGTAATTTTGCGAATAAGGGGTTCAACGTTGGTTCTATGTCAGCGTGTGTATTTATGATTTTTTTTGCATAATGAGATAAAAAACCAAGGCTGTGTAGATATTAGAAGGTGTTACAGCTGTTTCCAGGATATTTATTAATTATATCCCTTCATCGGAGACGGTGTGAGAGGACTTAACCACCTTCTCACATCGTCTCTGATGAAGGGATATTAATAAATATCCTGGAAACAGCTGTAAGACCTATCTATAAATGTTCTAATATCTACACAGCCTTGGTTTTTTATCTCATTACGCAAAAAATTCTTATATATATATATATTAAACGATGATGATGATGATGATATATATATATATATATATATATATTTCTACATGTGTATATTTCATTTGTTGTCTATTGTATTCAATGATGACCATCTATTTCATTTACGTGTCTTTCAGTAAAGAGATACACTCATAGAAACACACATGTTCTTATGGTTATATTACTAAAAAATAAAGATGACTCTCTTATTCAGGTTTCAACAGTGTGAAGCTGCTGGCTGAAGGAGATCTTTCCTTGTTTGAGAGACACCAAGAAGAGGTAATGAAAAATGTTCACTTGATATTGTTATTTGCCAAATAAACACACACACTATATATTCGTTCTTCACTCGTTTTTTATTGTGCTCATTTTATCTTATGTCCATTGTCTGGAAATCTTTCATCATACATCCATGTGTTACTGAATATTTCCTGAAATTTGAATTAATTAGCACATATACTGGTTTAGAAGCATTACCTTGCTTTTGCTTAGAAATAGGTTAGGGTTGGTGACAAGAAGGGCATCTAGCCCTAGAAAATTTGCCTCAACAAAATTCTGTCTGATTCATGCTAATAGGAAAAGTGGATGCTAAAAAGATGATTGTGAGGATGATATCCATTAAACACTGTGTTGCTGTTGCTGTAAGAAGTTTTAAGGAATAGAAATATAAGGGTTTCTGTACACAGTTATAATTTACCCTAGAATGTGACTGGTATTATATTTTATCAAGTGTTGTGATTTTTTTAATAATATTGTAAACAGTTGTAGTTTAGTTCCAACTGAATTCTCTCCCAACAGGTTAAAGGTATTCAAGCCATGACTCTATTCTGTCTTTCTAGCAGTATCTTGTTCTATATTATGGAGTGTGTCCTTTTTTCCATTTTGTAATTATCATGCGATGTGATTTGATAGAAATTTGGCTAATATTTCTAACAAGTCAAGCAATGACATATATGTTATGTTGTTGATTTATTAAAGAATAGAAATAGATGAGGGTATATTTATTTCTGACTTAGAGAGGGATGGGGGGGGGGTCACACATTTTGTGGAAGGAGTATAAAAAATTTAAGTATTTTATCATCCCTTGAAGAATGAAAGCCACAGTTGATCTAAGCAAGATCTCTAGACATAAAAGTACATTTTTAAAACTTTTACCCTTTAACATTTAAACTGACCATATCTGACCCAAATCTTCTGCCTGATCTGGACTTTCCCACCTACCCTACAATGTCATTCTAAAAATAAACAATCACATCATCGAAATATTGAAACTATAAGATAATACATGATTAATTCAAAACGTTCTGGGCTCAAATTCCACTGGGGTTGACTTTGCCTTTCACCCTTTCAGGGTTGATAAAATAAGTACCAGTTGAACACTAGGGTCAACGTAATTGACTTACCTCCTCCCTCTCAATTTTCTGGTCTTGTGCCAAAATTTGAAACCAGTATAAACTCAATCTGACAAAGGGTCCAGGGTAATTTTAGGGAATGGCCTGGATTGACTATCGCAAAGTTTATGATATAATTTGTGGATCATCAAGTGCTTAGATTTGTTTGGAATTGTGAGCAGGTGTAAATCACTTCTTTATCGAGTTAAAAAACTACTACTTTCAATATTGGTTATTGTTAAGGTGGCAATCTGGCAAAATTCACCAAACATAACTGTGAAAAATCAGGTGGCAGAATAAAATTCCCAGTTCAACCATATTCAAGAGAGATAATATGTCAAGCATGTATGCTTTCTTAAGCAGATTTCATTTGTAATGGAGTGGACATGTAGCTTGCATGCCCACTTCCAGATTCCCCAAACAGATTTTCTATGGTGAACTACCAGTTGGCTCTTGGTCATGTGGTGGACTAAAGAAGAAATACAAAGGCAAGCTCAAGACATCTTTGAAAAAGTGTAGTTTAGAGCAATGTACTAGGGATCAACTTGCTCAGGATTGCTCACCGAGGAATAGGGTCATGTACATTGGAGTACAGTGCTTTGTACCTGATATGACTGGAGAAGCTAAAGAGAGAAGGGCTGGATGGAAAGCAAGGGCTCCACTTGATCTGGATTCTGCTGTTATAAGCCTCCATTGTAACTATGGATTTCTTGCCAAAATTGGCCTAAAAATCCACCTCAGGACCCACAAAGACTAAAACTGATAATCTGGTTATCTTCAGATACAAGAAGGACAAATCTAATACATACACACATGCATGCACATATATATATGATACAGATATACATACATAAAGTTTTACATATATATGTGTGTGTTTCACATGATTTCTATCTTTCAAATTCACTCACAAGGCATTGATCAGCCCAGAGCTATAGTAAAAGACACTTGCATAAGGTGCCACATAGTGGGACAGAACCTGAAACCATGTGGTTGTAAAGTGAGCTTCTTAACCACATAGCCTAAAGAATATTTTTAAGGAGAGGCTAATCTCTTAGGCAGGAAAGCATTATTTTGTTCCAGACTATGAGTCTCATCTGTCAGGTTGTTTTGTTTTTCTTTTGCTTTGTATTTACAAAATATGAATAAATTCTATCACAATTTGTGTAACACTGTACATTGTTTTGTTTTAAACTTCAGAAAAATAAGAAACCTCACAGGGAAGGACGTCGTAAAATGATACAGAAAGTTGAAGAAAAGAAGACTCGGCAGAGGAAAGTACCTTCTGGAGACCCAAAAGTTACAAAGAAATTGCTGGAAGAACTACATATTGACAAAGAATATCTGGAACATTTGCTTTTAGACAAAAGTAAGTGATGTTGATATTTGTTTTCATGATTCTGAAGATGGTTAGATTAGCAGCTTTAGTCTTTGTGGGTTCTGGGGTGGCTTATTGCACCAATATTGGCATGAAATCCACTGTTTCAGTGGGGTCATATAATAGCAGAATCAAGACCCAGCGAGACTCTTACTTTCCATGTTGTCTTCCTTTTTCTAGTTTCTCTGATCATTTCTGATTCTGAGTGCTGTACTCCAGAGTACACAGCACTACACCACATTGAGTGATCTTGAGCAAAACGTTCCCTAGTAGACTGCTCTAAGTTACACTTTATACAACGTTGTCTTGAGAATGTCTTTGTATCTCCTCTTGATCCACCTCATGATTGAAAGCCAACTGGTAGTTCAAAGTAAGTAAATTGTACAGAAATCACAAACAAAATAAAAGGTTTCTTGGAAATACAAATATTTCTAAATTATTAATAATAAATATTTTACTTCAGTCATTGGAAGTGGTCATCTTGAAAAGTTTAGTTGAACTAATCAACCCCAATACTTTGTTTTTAAAGTCTGGGACTTTTTTTTTTTGTTTCTTTTGCTAAACCACTAAGTAATGGCACTGTAAGCAGATCAATACTGGTTGTCAGGCAGTGGGAGTGGGGGTAGGGGTCAAAGCACATACACACACACACACATGCATGCACACACACACACGAAGGACTTCAGCACAGTTTCCATCTATCAAACTCACTTACAAGGCATTGATTAACCTGGAGCTGAAGTAGAAGATGCTTGTCTAAGGTGCCACATAGTGGGACTGAACCCGAAACCATGTGGTTGGAAAGCAAGCTTCTTAACCTCACAATCATGCCTGTGCCTATAATAAATATTAATTAATGCTGGTTGCAGGGTATTTATTTTTGCTGCTAATTTTTTGGTCTAATGAAGACAAGGAGACAGACAAGCAGGCAGAAAGATAGGCAGCCAAATGTGACCTTGTTGGGTTATATTATCTTTCAAATTTCAAATCTTTATTTTTATATAAATAAATCCTCAATTTCATACTTTGCCTGTCCAAAGCAATTCCATAAGTTTGTCCTAAATGTCCATACTTGATTTCAACCTTTAGTTAGCCCTTGTTTAATATGTTCTGAGTAATGTAAAGCTTTCCTTTCTTAAGTCTCAAGTTGCTCTGTTGGGTGAAGAATATTGGAGACTTGTATCATATATGATGCATGGACACTTGGAAAACACTCTTATTTGATGCAGCAACTGTGGGATGGAAGAGGCATCATGGCAGGTCCTGCATCAACAAGCTGGTCAGGATTGGGGAAGATCTACAGAGGGTTGATGTCACCTTGGAGGATGCAGAGTGGCTGGCACAGGACCACCAGTGATCTTCAGACCTTTGGCAACCTTTGGAGGGTGTGTGAAATCTTTCTTTTTCTGTCCTATTTATCATGTGATGTACAGGACAGGCAAAGGGTTAATAAAATTTGATCCTCAGGTCTTTTTTACTTTTCTAATTTTTTTTAGCTTTGACAAATTCAAAGATAGATTTCAATGATGAGACAATTCGCAACTTAATAATAGATGAGCTTGAGTACCTTGATACACGTATGAATTTTTGGCAGCAACAGAAACCTTTGTATTCTCATAGAAGGAAGACTACAGCCAAGAGTGCAATCCTCCGCAGTGGCAGCAAAGACATTCTCAACCGTCTGGAAGAAGTAGATGACCGTAAGATAACAAACTTCTTTTCATTGGTATGAATGGTAGAGCACTGGACTAAATGTTTTGCAGTGTGTAGTTATGTCTCTTTGTTTTTAGTCTTTTAGCATTTAAAATGGCCATATCTGGCTCAAATATTCTACCTATATTATATTCAATTTGGCTAGATCTGGCTTCTCACACTAACCTACAATGTTCTAAACTAAACATCATTGACGTTGCATTATTAATTCAAAATAGTGTGAATAAATAAGCATTACTTTTAACAGAGCAATCTGAATGCTAAAGAGGTGGAATTCAAACCGTGCCAGAATTTACTTTGCTTTTCTTCCTGTTCACATTGATAAAATATATATCAACCATTCATGGAGGCTTTTTATTTTTTACATTACAATTAAATTGACATAGCCATGAATAGAACTTAGTTGAAATCCTGAATTTCAATCCCAAATTGATATACCACATATTTTTTATCTGCTTATTTAGGGTATTGAAGCAAGGATTTTTCCTGTGCTTTCCAGGCAGTTATCAGGTCATCCCATAAGTTCTGTCCGATTTTACCTTTTTAAAAATTGAATGAAATTTAATATTATTTTAGAATGTCTAACGGAATTAAAAATTATTTTTATCCATTTGTGTACATTTAAACTAATTAAATATTATTTTACAGAATAATAGAATTAAAATTTCTTTGATTAAAACCCTCTCTAACATGGAAGTATCCAAAGAGCATTTATGGCACATAATGCTTTATGAGTACAAAAAAAGGAAACTCTGCAGCCGAAGCGACTCGAAACATACACTCAGTTTATGGAAAAGAATGCTTGAATAAAAGAACTTGCAGAAGATGGTTTGCAAAATTCAGAAGTGGAGATTTCAGCTTTGAAGATGAAGATTGAACAGGACATCCAGTTGAGTTTGATGATAAACTCCTTGAGGCATTACTTGAAGAAAATCCTGCATTATCTGTTGAAGAATTGGCAATAAAGCTTAGTTCAAATCATATAACTGTTCATCGTCATCTTCAACAACTTGGAAAGGTTCCTAAACTTGGAAAATGGGTGCCTCATGAATTGTCTGAAAGCAACCACAAATCTTGAGTTGACATTTGCTCTTCTCCATTCTTGTGAACTCATGGATAGACTTGTGACTGGTGACAAAAAATGGCTCTTCTATCGAAATGTTAAACATCGTAAACAGTGCCTTGGTAAAAGGGAAAAAGCTCAACCACAACCGAGAAGAAAACTTCATGGAAAGAAGGCTCTTCTCTCTATCTGGTGGGATTGCAAAGGAGTAATTCACTTTGAATTGTTACCTCCTAATGCAACAATCAATGCTCAAGTCTACTGTCAGCAATTAGAGCGTTTGAACCAAGCTTTGAAGAAAAAAAGACCTGCTTTAGTGAATCGAAAAGGAGTGATATTTTCATCAGGACATTGCGTGACCCCACACTGCAAAGATCACATCACAGAAGATCGAAGAGCTTGGTTGGGAAAAAATTCCTCATCCACCTTATTCTCCCGACCTTGCTCCTTCAGACTACCATTTGTTTCGTAGTTTACAGAATCATTTGGGGGGCATAACTTTCGCAAGCCAGGAGGAGGTCAAAACTGATATTTCAGAGTTCTTCGCTTTGAAACCAAAAGAGTTTTACATTGATGGGATTAAAAAGCTTGTAAATAGATGGAAGGAAGTTATAGATAATCAGGGAAAGTACATTGATGATTAGATTTCAATTAAATATAACATTTAATCACTTGTTTTCTTTATTCAAAATTCGGACAGAACTTATGGGATGACCTGATATGTTTGTGATGTATGATTGTTCTTATGTTACATTTCATGTTTAATTAAGAGATCATGCAATGCTTTTGTTGATTCTGTTGCAGTTCTACTTCAAGGAAACTTCAGAAAAGCTTTGGAGAAAGCCAGAGGTACTCTCAAAATAGTCGAAGCCTGTCCTTCCAATAAAGTACCTGAAAAAAATTTGTTTATTGCTAATCTTCACAGTTGCATTGGTAATGCTTTCATGGAACTTGGTGAGTTCCAACTTGCAGAGAATCATCATATTAAAGATCAGTCTATATCAGAGGAAAAGTAAGAATCTGTTTAGTTGTGGTCTTGGAATTGTTGTTGTTGTTGTTGATGGTGGTGGTGGTGGTGGTGGTGATAATAACATTCCACATGCATGGATTCACCCTATGATTAATTAAGTGCTAATGTATCCAACAGCTTATTTAAACTGTTAACTTAAGTTGAACTTGAAATATTGTCCTCATTCCTTTTATATGAAAATGTTCATCTGTTATAACATTCACGATTTTATTGAACTCCGCACTCTACTTTTACAAATATTTTCTTCTTTATTGGCACAAATATTTTATTTTTACAAATATTTTTCATTTTACAAAGATTTCTACATCTTTACAAACTTTTCTAAAAAAAACTATAACATTATTCTGAAATCCTCCTATGCTCTGTAAGTAGATAATATTTTAAAACTATTTTTTAAATATTTTAATCACTTACTGTACCTCTGATGAGGGAAATGTGGCCATTTGTATTGGTTGGAAGATTTGTCCAATACAAACACAATTTCCTGAAATGATCGTAAGGATATATATGCTATTTTATACCACTGCTCATCTAACTTCATTGTTGATTTGTAATATTGGAATGCTTGACACCTAAAAATTTTGATGACTCTGCATCTGTGTATTTTGATGGTGTATATGAATTTTGATAAAGGAATTTCAGCTATAAAAGTTTCTCCTCTACTTTGATTTATGATATTATTTGCTCCTATAGAGTGCAGATTAGTTTCACTGCAGTAAAGGTTTACCTTATATTTTTCTGATATCATCATCATCATCATCATTTAGCGTCCGTTTTCCATGCTAGCATGGGTTGGACGGTTCTACTGGGGTCTGTGAAGCCAGAAGGCTTCATCAGGCCCAGTCAAATCTGGCAGTGTTTCTACGGCTGGATGCCCTTCCTAACGCCAACCACTCCGTGAGTGTAGTGGGTGCTTTTTACGTGCCACCCGCACGTATATGTATATATCTTATTATTTTATTATTTTCTGATATATATATATTTTATTATCATTACTACTTATACTGGAGCTACCCATATTCCCATTATTCCTGTATAAATATATATATATATAATTGCAGACGTACATTGCAATGGATATATTCTGTAAGAATTGAAACCAGTTGGAAATTATGTATTTAGATGTATATTTGTAATTATGGACTTTGAAATGTTTAATTAGGTATTTTGAAATGATTTGAGAGTACTTTGGAATTAGTAATCTTGAAATGATTTGACTTTAATAACATCCTTTGGAATAAATTCACTACAATATAAAAGGAAAAAACATCTTTTTTTCTTATTTTTCCATATCTCATGACTTATGTGGAATATTTCTAATATATTCTATGCATACACATGTACTTATATATATATATGTGTGTATGTATATATATTTATATATATATATATATATGTATGTATGTATCCATGCATGTTTATGTGTGTATGTGTGTGTGTATGCATATATGTGCATCTGTGTGTTTGCATGAATGATTGTGCATTTCCCTCATTTTCACATATCTTTGCTCACTGCTTGTATATGATAGCTTTCGCTAGCTGTACTGTTTGCTTGTAGTCCACTGCAAAAGCATGTTTGTGCTTCTTGGTGTGATTTGTCAAGCTGCTCAGTCTTTTTAAACAAAAGGCTCATTGATACAGTGTCATAAACATGACTAGGTGCTGGTTGTTCAATAAACTAGGAGATTATTACCTCTCCTAAAAGCTAGTGAGAGTTGGCAATAGGAAAGGCTTCTGAATGTTTGTAGCCTTGCAGCACTCACCTTTATGTACAGGTATAGTAAGTGCCAACACAACAAAACTCCTGGTCTTTGCATCACTCTGTTACTTCTGCTAAATATTAATAAAATTATGCATGTTTATGTATTTATTTTGTTGGCTCAGGGAAGAGTATGAGAAGGTCTTTTTAAAAGTGATACTTGATTTGAAATTCTTTTCAATATTTTTGCAGTAAACAAGACAAAGGGCGAGCTGTAGACAATCTTGGCAGAACATATGCAAGATGGGGAAAAAACGAAGAAGCCATTAAAATGTAAACAGATTGCTTTGTACATAACTATATCTTTATATGCGAGCACCTTAATAACTCATTATACTAATACAAATAACAATAACTTTGTAAGGGGCATGTACATTTGTACGTTACTTTGCGTTTGTATTGTGTAATCATAAACCATAATACTTTGATTACATGCAGTATATCTGTAATAGTCTAAACCTGTGAGTTTACTCAGTTAACTACCAGATACAAAAAATTGTTCTGACCCTGAATGTGAATGTATGTAACACTACATGTAGGGTAATTTTCTTTACTTCATTCTATAAAGAAGAGGTTGAGTCCAGATTAAAAATGAAATATCCAACATTACAATTTCGACAATACTTATACTCAGACTTTAAAAATACCTCATATTCTTTTACTTGTTTCAGTCATTTGACTGCAGCCAAGCTGGAGCATTACCTTGAAAGGTTTTTAGTCAAAGAAATCGAGACCCTTTGTAAACCAGCCTAGTACTTATTCTATTGGTCTCTTTTGCCAAACCACTAAGTTACAGGGACATAAACACACCAACATCAGTTGTCAAGCGATGGCAGGGAGACAAACGCAGACACAAAGACACACACACATAAATATATATATATATATATATATATATATATATATATATATATATATATATATATATATATATATGTATATGTATGTATGTATATATATATATATATATACATATATATATATATATATATATATATATATATATATGTTATATTTCGGAATGGTCATTTTGCTAGTTTAGCCAATAAAAACACACGCACTATATATTTGGTGTTATTTTGCTTCAGTGTTATTTATTAAGATTAAGATTAATGTAAAAAATAAATAACACTGAAGCAAAATAACACCAAATATATAGTGCGTGTATTTTTATTGGCTAAACTGGCAAAATGACCATTCTGAAATATAACAATATCTGTTTCAACACATGACTTCACATAAAAAATCTTGCACAACAAATATATAAACGTATATATATATATATATATATATATATATATATATATATGTATATGTATGTATCATCATCATCATCATCATCATTTAACGTCCGCTTTCCATGCTAGCATGGGTTGGACGGTTCAACTGGGGTCTGGGGAGCCCGAAAGCTGCACCAGTCCAGTCAGATCTGGCAGTGTTTCTACAGCTGGATGCCCTTCCTAACGCCAACCACTCCGAGTGTGTAGTGGGTGATTTTATGTGCCACCGACACAGGTGCCAGACGAGGCTGGCAAACGGCCACGCTCGGATGGTGTTTTTTATGTGCCACCGACACAGGTGCCAGACGAGGCTGGCAGACGGCCACGCTCGGATGGTGTTTTTATGTGCCACCGACACAGGTGCCAGATGAGGCTAGCAAACGGCCACGATCGGATGGTGCTTGTTACGTGCCCACAGCACGGAGGCCAGTCGATGCGGTACTGGCTACGGCCACGTTCGGATGGTTTTATTGTGTGCCACGTGCCACCGGCACTGGTACCACAAAGATACAAATTCCATTGATGTTCATCTATTTTGATTTGTTTTGATTTGATTTTCACTTGCCTCAACAGGTCTTCACAAGTGTCACAAGAAGGAAGGTATGCACAGGTGGACTGACTACGTCCCAGGTAGGGGCCATGGGTTATGGCCTGACTAGTCTTGCCGGGTCTTCGGATGGTGTTTTTATGTGCCACCGACACAGGTGCTAGATGAGGCTGGCGAACGGCCACGATCGGATGGTGTTTGTCATGTGCCCACCGCACTGACTACAGCACTGATGGATTTCTTGTGTGCCACAGGCACTGGTACCACAGGCACTGGTACCACAAGATACAAATTCCATTGATGTTCATCTATTTTGTCTATTTTGATTTGATTTGATTTGATTTGATTTGATTTGATTTTCACTTGCCTCAACCGGTCTTCACAAGTGTCACAAGAAGGAAGGTATGCACAGGTGGACTGACTAGTCTTGCCGGGTCTTCGGAAGGTTTTTTTTATGTGCCACCGACACAGGTGCCAGATGAGGCTGGCGAACGGCCATGATCGGATGGTGTTTGTTACGTGCCCACAGCACGGAGGCCGGTCGATGCGGAACTGGCTACGGCCACGTTCGGATGGTTCTCATGTGTGCCACCGGCACTGGTACCACAAAGATACAGATTCCATTGATGTTCATCTATTTTGATTTGTTTTGATTTGATTTTGATTTTCACTTGCCTCAACAGGTCTTCACAAGTGTCACAAGAAGGAAGGTATGCACAGGTGGACTGACTACGTCCCAGGTAGGGGCCATGGGTTATGGCCTGTCTAGTCTTGCCGGGTCTTCGGATGGTGTTTTTATGTGCCACCGACACAGGTGCTAGATGAGGCTGGCGAACGGCCACGATCGGATGGTGTTTGTCATGTGCCCACAGCACGGAGGCCAGTCGATGCGGTACTGGCTACGGCCACTTTCGGATGTGCCCACAGCACGGAGGCCAGTCGATGCGGTACTGGCTACGGCACTTTCGGATGGTTTTCTCTTGTGTGCCACCGGCACTGGTACCACAAAGATACAAATTCCATTGATGTTCATCTATTTTGATTTGTTTTGATTTGCACTTGCCTCAACAGGCCTTCACAAGTATCACAAGGAGGAAGGTATGCACAGGTGGACTGACTACGTCCCAGGTAGGGGCCATGGTTTATGGCCTGACTAGTCTTGCCGGGTCTTCGGATGGTGTTTTTATGTGCCACCGACACAGGTGCTAGATGAGGCTGGCGAACGGCCACGACCGGATGGTGTTTGTTATGTGCCCACAGCACGATGGCCAGTGATGCGGTACTGACTACGGCCATGTTCGGATGGATTCTTGTGTGCCACCGGCACTGGTACCACAAGCGGTACTGACTACTTTTTATGTGCCACCGACACAGGTGCTAGATGAGGCTGGCGAATGGCCACGACCGGATGGTGTTATATATATATATATATATATATATATACACAAACTTATCACACAAGGAATTGTGTGTGTGTTACTATTATGGGCTTTGCAATAAGTCTCACTACAAAGTGCTTAACAGTTATTAACACAAGGAATCCTACATCTATGCCATCACCGTACTGGTCAGGTTTGAACCCATAACCACATGCATTTTAGTCGGGAACTTCATCGCTTTTGTATCACTTAATTAGTAGCTGTGATATCAGTGCCAGTGGCACGTAAGAGAACCATCCGAACGTGGCTGTTGCCAGTGCCGCCCCGACTGGCCTCCGTGCCAGTGGCACTTAAAAAGCACCATCCGATTGTGGCTGTTGCCAGCCTCGTCTGGCACCTGTGCCAGTGGCACGTAAAAAGCACCCACTACACTCACATAGTGGTTGGCGTTAGGAAGGGCATCCAGCTGTAGAAACACTGCCAGATCAGACTGGAGCCCGGTGCAGCCTTCTGGCTTTCCAGACCCCAGTTGAACCGTCCAACCCATGCTAGCATGGAAAACGGACGTTAAACGATGATGATGATGATGATGATGATATATATATATATATATATATATATATATATATATATATATATATATATATAATGGCAAGAAGAAAATCCAGAGGTAGCATTGATCAGCTGTTAGACATTATGTCTATTTATATATTTTAAACAGTTCAGATAATATATATAAATACATGTGTAAAGTACTAGTATTTCACTGGTGATTATTTTATCCAACCCAAAAGAATGAAATGCAAGTTGATCTTGTTGGGATTTGAATTTTATAAGTTAAATGGATGTAACTAATTACTACAAAATATTTCTCCAGCATCATTCTGTTACTCGCTACTTGATGATACACACTACCTAAAAATAATAACAGAAGTCCATGATGTGGATTATGATGTCTTGAGGGAAAGGTATGGCTGGTACAACATCATACTTTC
This sequence comes from Octopus sinensis, assembly GCF_006345805.1. NCBI lineage: Eukaryota > Metazoa > Mollusca > Cephalopoda > Octopoda > Octopodidae > Octopus > Octopus sinensis. The sequence continues at coordinate 131,307,290 of NC_042999.1, read as the reverse complement.
ATGCATCCTTCAAAACTTCCATGCTTCCTGAGATTCATCAACACTACACCTGATGTTCTCCCCTCCATGCACACGCAAGCATGTATCTGACTCATACACTGTTCACTTTCCAGACATTTGTACATTACTGCATATGTTTTATATGCACTTTTGACAAGTTGTGGTGCACCTGAGCACTGTATACAATAATTTCATTAATATTATTATACTTTCTTTCATTTTTTAAATGACAGTTGGGAGACCAAACTTAATTCTGACTTGAAAGGTGTTGAAAAAGCATGGCTGTATCATGAAATTGGGCGTTGTTATTTGGAACTAAAAAAATATGCGGAAGCACTCAACTATGGCCAGATGTCACTGGCTGTTGCTGAAGAAATTGAAGATGAAGACTGGGAAATGAATGCTGCTCTGCTTTGTGCTCAAAGTTTCGGTATGAATATAAACATATTTTAGTATGAATACACACAAACACATGCATGCACGCACACATCTATGTGTGTGGCTGTGTTTGTGTATCATTACCATCATCATCATTATTTTAATATCCATTTTTCGATGCTCATAAGGGTTAAATGGAATTTGTACTCATCTGGCTCCAAGCCAGGTATTATTGCTTCATAGCTAAGGAAAATTGAAAACAAAAGTATACTGCCTGTATCACATGTTTATAAATGTGATGTCAACACAAGCATTAACACACACACACACACATATGTGTGTGTGTGTGTCCATCATATGTCAAGAACTGGTATAAAATGATAATGGTGGTGGTTGTCGTTGTTGTCATTATTGTTGTCATTGTTTTGGGAGTGGTTGTAATAGTGTATATGACATCGGTAATAATAATGTGTGTTTCAAATAATATATATGTGTGTGTGTGTATGTGTGTGTGTATATATATATATACAGTATATGTACATACACACGTATGTACATATATACATCTTATAAAAAGCAAAGTTTGTTTGTCTGTATGTTGACCACTGAAAACACTAAATAAAATTGATAATATTTCTGGTTTTTCATATCATTTAAATTAAGTTGACCATTCCACAGATAACTGTGCACTTATTAATACTCTACCTATCACTCAATCCACCTCCAACCTTCTCTAAGTTTATACATTACATTTATTCCTTCGAAGTTGCTGCCGGACCTCTGCATCCCTCTGTATGTCTCTATCTCTCTCATTATCTCTCTCTCTGGTTGCATATGTGTCTCTCTCTCTCACTACCTTTACCTCTTTTTATCTCTAGAGAAAAAATATGTCAGACATATGGGAGAAGAAACAAATGAGATTTATTTCAAACGATTGTAATTTTTAGTGAGAGTCAGTTACACAATCATCATTAACAAGAGAAAATTTGTCAACATTGAAATTTTTAAAGATGTTTTACTAATTCATAATTCTAAATTTTTACAATTGTTGAACAAAAAATATTGTTGAAACTAGTTTGGTATATATGTAAATAAATATATTTTAAACAATTACAAGTTTTTCAAATTTAGGTACACTTTCAACAGTAAAATTAATTATATTTTTTCCTGCATGGAAATACATCCCCTCTTTTGTTTTATACACACGCACACACACACACACACACACACACACACATATATATATAGAGATAGATATATACATATATACATTTCAGCATGTGATAAAAAAGTAAACAGTGCTGTACAACATTACCAGAAAGTTATTGACATTGCACAGAAACAAGGCAGAGTTGAAGTTGAAGGCAGAATCAGGAAAGTGATGCAAGAATTGGAGTTCAGTGAATCTGAAGGAGAAGAAAAACTTCATAAAACTTCTAATGATGAGAATGAGCAGAATCATGAAGAAAAACCAAGCTCTGACAATGGTTAGTCAAGTATCTTTGCTGTATATTGCTAAAAGAGTCAATGCTCTGTAGAGTTTTGTTTTGTTATTACACTATGTAACAATTTTTTTGTTGTTGTTTTTGGTCAGTAAGTATTATTTCCTATTTGCTTCTATCTAGAAATCGAAGGAACTCACTTCTATTCCCTTCAAACTTCGCTTTTGTGACCTAAAGATCAATGTTTTAAAACTGACCTATTTTCCATTACATTTCAGCACCGTTACACTAATGTAACAAAATTTTTATTTATTTATTTTTCTCTTGGTCAGTAAGTGTTATTTCCTATTTGCTTCTATCTAAAAATCAAAGGAAATGACTACTATTCACTTCAAACTTCGCTTTTAAAACTGACCTATTTTCCATTATATTTCAGACAGATTCAGCACTGAGTTGCTGAAGCAGAAATATTGTTACAGCAAATATTCTGCTCAATGTCACAGATTTGCTTGTCAGTTGCTTGACCTTAACCACTTGAACATGTCCCTTAGTGGCTGACAATATGTGCATATCTGATCATGAGCAAAAGTAGTGGGGAGCATCATTGTTATATATTGAAAGGGATTCTTCGGAGTTTGAATAAATGTAAGAAAAGCAAAGTTTGAAGGAAGTATTAGCCATTTTCAATACTTTGTAGGAGTAAGCAAATAGGAAATAACAGTTGCCACCCAAGGACAAAAATTGTGTTACAGTGTTATTTATCATGCATTACAACTATTTTTGAATGCAAAAACTATATATATATGCATCTGTAACACACACTATATTTAGTTTTGTTTTTATTATTAGGAGACTATGAAGATGAGTTTGAAGAACCAAGTTCTGAAAATGCTAATGATAAAGAAACAGGTATGTTAGTGTGTTTGAATGTTTATATGTAAATGAGTGCATGTATTCCTTTGTGTGTTTATATCTTTGTATATGTGTCTCTGTATGATGAGTATGTGTATGCCTCTGTGCATGTGTGTGTGTGTATGGATATATAATGGGTTTTTTTTTTACAGTTTTTGTCTACCAATGTCTCTCACACAGCATTGGTTAGGCTAAGTGTATCGTAGAAGACACTCACTCAAGGTAATGTGATTCAACCCAAAACTGTATGATTGTGGAGCACAACCATTTTTGTGCCTAAAACAGAAACTATTAGCCCAAGAATATTTGTTATATATGTGATTTAAGAAAGTGTGGATAGCTAAAATAAATGCAGTATTGAATCAATTATCTATGATATCAACTCAGCAGCCTGGATACCAAATCTGAAATGGTCTTGACTACTTAGCTGAAAATATCTATCACAGTGTAAGAACAATCTGTCAAAAATTGATTAAAGGTATGACTGTGGAGTAAGAATTTTGCTTCTAAACCACATGGTCCCAGGTTCAGTCCTACTGCATTACACTCTGGGCAAGTGTCTTCCACCCACTACAGCCTTGAGCCAACCAAAGCCAACCAAAACCTGAAAGAAGCTTGTCATGTGTGTATGTGTGTGTTTGTCTCCCACCAGAACTTGGCATCCAGTGTCAGTGTGTTTAGATCCCCATAAGTTAGCAGTTTGACAAAAGAGACTGATAGAAAAAGTACCAGGCTTTACAAAAAGATTTTAAGTACTGGGGGTAAAGTTTTTCGAATAAAATTCTTCAAGGCAGTGCCCTAGCATGGTTGCAGTCTAATGACTGAAAGAATTAAAGGACAGAATGTAATCATCAAAATCTTAAATGATTTAATTTAAGATAAATTAATCTCTCTTTGAAACAAAAGAATCAAATGTAAATTTGTAATGAAAGAACCATTGTAATTAACACTGCCTAGAAACAACGCGAACAAAGAAGTTATTCCCAGCACAACTAACAAGCCATGTGATCTGATGGCTCCAATGAAAATAAAATCTGAAACATTGTTTAGTGCTTTGTAGCAGTGTCACATTTATCATTCATATTGTTTTTACCTGAAAGATTTGCATTGAGCAAGAAACCGTGAGAAGTGACGGAGTCAGCTTCAAATATATATGTATGTATATGTATATCTCCATCTTTCTTCTGGTCTGTCTGTCTATATACATACATATGTGCATGTGAGTGTGCATGCATTCATACACACACACACACTCTCTCTCTCACCATTTCATACAGTATGTATATAAATCTTTATCATATTATTCCAGCAATCCTTATATTTCTTTTTCCACTCTGATTTGCAGATGATTACAACACTGAAGAATCCAAAGCAGGAACTCCCACTAACAATGACGGCATTGAGTCTAATAAAGGTCTGTTATAGAATGTCATGGTTAAAACATCTCTTGCCTCTTATCTTAACCATTTGCCTGTCCAAAGCATTTTTCTTTTTAAGCTTTTAGTTATCCCCTATTTCATATGTACTGAGTAACATATATCTTTCTTTTCTTAAGTCTAAAGTTACTCTGGGGTTGAAAAACATTTAGAGTGTGTATCATATATGAGCATGGATGCCAAGGAAATTTGTCCTGTGTATCACATGTAATACACAGGACAAAAAAATAAACAAAAAAAAATCTGGCACTCTGTTACTTATGATGACAAGGGTTCCAGTTGATCTGATCAATAGAACAGCCTGCTTGTAAAATTAATGTGCATGGGGCTGAGCACTCCACAGACATGCATACCATTAATGTAGTTCTCAGAAAGATTCAGCGTGACACAGAGTGTGACAAGGCTTGCCCTTTGAAATAGAGGTACTACTCATTTTTACCAGCTAAGGAGACTGGTGCAACATGAAATAAAGTGTCTTGCTCAAGGGCACAATGCATTACCAGAAATTGAACTCATGAACCGTAAGAGTGTGAGCTGAATACCCTGACCACTAAGCCACATACACAAGAGAAGCAAATAGTTAATTGTACCCTGCTATATTGTTTAATATGTGGATCATTATGTATGCTTAAATATTTTAGTCACAGCTAAGTGCAGGCCTGGGTCTATGATTAAGAAGTTTATTTCCTAACTGTGCAGCTTTGTGTACAGTCTTGCAGCATAGCATACTGGACAAGTGTCTTCTTCTCTTATTACAAGGCCAATCAAAGCCTTGTGAAAGGATTTGGTCAATGGATACTAAAAGAAGCCCATCATATATGTACAGGGGTTGGACAAAATAATGGAAACACCTTAAAATTTCAAACAAATTTATTTTAATATGGAGTAGGACCGCCTTTGGCAGTAACTACAGCTTGAATTCTACGAGATATGGACTCATACAAAGTTTGAATTGTTTCCAAAGGAATTTTGTCCATTCTTCAGTTAAAACAGTCTCCAGTTTTTGTAGTGATGATGGTGGAGGATAATGACTCCTTACTTGTTTTTCTAAAATTCACCATAAATGTTCAGTAATATTGAGATCTGGGGACTGTGGTGGCCAAACTTCACTAGAATGTTCCTCGTGCCATTCAGTAACAACTTTAGCTGTGTGAATTGATGCATTATCATCCTGAAAGATTGAATTTCTCTCTGGAAACAGTTCCGCAACCATAGGATGAATTTGATCAGATAAAATGCTTAAATAGTCTTGACTATTAATTCTGCCATGAAGGGAAACTTTTGGGCCAGCAGATTTCCAAGATATAGCCCCCCACGACCACCGCCTAGATCATCACAGATCCTCCTCCGTGTTTAACAGTGGGAAGAAGGCAGTCTTGGTCAAATGCTTCTTTTGGCTGTCTCCACATGTATACTCAGCTGGTGGTTGGAAATAAGGTAAAGGATGACTTGTTCAAGAAAATAACATTCTTCTACTGCTCTAGGAACCAATTCTGTAGGTATTTTTTACTCCACTCTAAATGCTTTGCAACATTTGTTTTTAAAGTAGTGGTTTTCTGATTGCAGCTCCCAGCAAACAGTTTTTGTGAAAACTGGGTTCTTAAGATGGTCATTAAGCTCTGCAGTAATTTTGGGAGCTGTACTTTTGTGATCCTTTCTAACAATTCATGTAAGAGTTCAGTGGTCCCTATCTGAAAGTTTTGGTTTCCTTCCAGAGTTTCATTTTGATGAGGAGGTTTTTCCCTCTTTCTTAAAGGCTGTCATCACTTTCAAGACAGTACTTCTTGATACACCAAACATTTTGGCTGTTTTCATTACACTAGTCCCTGCCATACGAGCACCAACAATTTGACCTCTTTGAAAGTCCGATGGATCTTCTCATTTTAATGAATTTTAATTACCTTTTTTGATGATGTCTGGAAAGAAACAGCAATCTTAGCAAAACATATTAAGCAACACTAATAATAAATCCAATAACATAAAAATAAACAAGTTTTTGATGATTTTATAGATATTTCAAAATTATGAGGCTAGGTGTTTCCATTATTTTGTCCAACCCCTGCATGTATATCTTCATATCTAAGTGCAGGCATGGCTGTGTCGCAAGGAGCTTGCTTCCCAACCACATGCTTCCAAGTTCAGTCCCACCTTGGCTAAGTGTCTTCTTCTATAACCCCGGACTGACAAAAGACTTACAAGTGGATTTTGTGAACAAAAACTGAAAGAAGCCCATCATCATCATCATCATCGTTTAACGTCCGTTTTCCGCGCTAGCACGGGTTGGACGGTTTCGACCGGGGTCTGGGGAGCCAGGGGCTGCCCCAGGCTCCAGTCTGGTCTGGCAGTGTTTCTACAGCTGGATGCCCTTTCTAACGCCAACCACTCCGCGAGTGTAGTGGGTGCTTTTTACGTGTCACCTGCACAGGTGCCAGAGGGGTCTGGCATCGGCCACAGTCGGTTGGTGCTTTTTATGTGCCACCTGCACAGAAGCCAGTCGGGGCGGTGCTGGCATCGGCCACGTTCGGATGGTGCTTTTTATGTGGGGAGGGGGTGCAGAAATATAGGGGAGCACCAGTGGGGAGGGGTGTTCGGAGTGTTCGTGTACTTGACTCAACAGGTCTCCTCAAGCACAGCGGGACGATCTGGGATCCGGGGTACTTTGAATGGGCAGGGGCTATGCGGAACTGATGCAGGAAGCAGCCCGGGTCTTTGCAGTCACAGCATATCTCCAGAGATCTCAGTCCTTCGCCATTGCCTCAGTGAGGCCCAACGCTCTGAGGTCATGCTTGACTGCCTCATCCCATGTCTTCCTGGGTCTACCTCTCCCCTTGATACCTTCAACTGTTTGGGAGTGGCACTTCTTCACACATCTCTCCTCATCCATCCACAGCACATGACCATACCATCGCAAGCGTCGCTCTTGCACACCACATCTGATGCTTCTTATATCCAGCATTTCTCTCAGGATGCTTACACTCTGTCGTGCGTGCACACTGACATTACACATCCAGCGGATCATGCTAGCCTCATTTCTTTCATGTCTACACATGTCCTCTGCAGTCATAGCCCATGTTTCATTACCGTGAAGCATGGCAGTTCGCACACATGCATCATACAGTCTACCTTTCGCTCTGAGGGAGAGACCCTTTTTCGCCAGTAGGGGTAGGAGCTTTCTGAACTTTGCCCAGGCTATTCGTATTCTAGTGGTGATACTCTCTGTGCATCCACCTCCGCTACTAACTTGGTCACCCGTCTTTGTGTCTGTGTTTGTCCTCCACCTTCACTTGACAATCAGTGCTTGGTGTGTTTGCATATTTGTAACTTAGGGGTTTGGCAAAAGAGACTGATAGAATAAGCACTAGGCTTTAAAAAAAAAGTACTGGTGTCAATTCATTCGACTGAAAATTCTTCAAGGTAGTGCCCCAGCATGGCCACAGTCTAATGACTGAAAAATAAAAGATAAAGATATATAAGTGTCTAAATATGTTGGTCTGTCATAATTTTAATTAAAAGAAATACTAAAGTAAACTTTATTCTCTTTTATGTAGACTCCTAAGATGAAGAATGATTGACTTGAAGATGAAATGAACAAGAAAAAAAGTGAATGTACACGAAGTTGTAAAATGTGGTGAACCATTAAAAATTGTAAGAAAACAGTCCAAATATTGATTTTTCACATACTGGCACCCGACAAGTTTTTATGAGAGAGAAGTGTAATCCATGAAATAAATCATTATATTGCTTGTGTTTACTGCCTTGGAGCAAAGTGAAGTCAATTCTAGTTAGAATTGAACTTAGAACTGTGCAAAGCAAAACTAAATTCCTTGTCATTGCTTTCTTGATTCTACATCTAATCTGCTTAATCTCATACTCTTTAGTGGCTCCTACATTACTATCAGATTTATTAACAGTGTTTAATCATAGCACTTTATGTTCTGAGTTCAAAACCAACTGAGGTTACTTTACCTTTCATCCACCTGGGGCTGATAACATAAAAGTGTATGTGTATGTGGTGGGCTAATTTGATCAAATATACCTTCCTCAAAATGCATGGCTTTGTGTCAGTGTTAGAAATGAATATTAGCTGAATTATTCTCAACCTATAATCTTTCACTCCTGTTCAGTTTTTGTCCAAATCTTAGAGTTTAAAAATAGTATTTCATACTCTGCCCTTATACCCTCACTAACTTGTAAAATACAATAAAACTTTCTTACATATTGTTTATTTTTATTTTCTCTCAATTTTTCCAAGCAAACAGGTTTGTTGTTGTTGTTGTTGTTGTTGCTGTTGTTGTTGTTCTTCTTCTTCTTCTTGGGTAAAATATACAAAGGCCAGTATACCCATCATGACTACCCATCTGATAAGGGTTCATCAGGCACATGCATCACAACCATATGTGCGCAGCATGGTGATCTCATTTCAAAATAAACAGTGCATAACCTAGCAGGTGAGGCCCAGTTAGAATTTTCTTCAGGCTGAGTGGCCCATCCCACTCAAAACATCCCTGAATAAGAGTTGTTTAAGGATGTTGAACGAAACACCCATGTTTCCAGAGGTGAATTATTCAAACCCCAAAGAATTCCTCTCAACACATGGCTATGATGCTCCCCTACTAATTCTGCACATGATCAGAGATGTACATATTGTCAGCCACTAAAAGACATGCTCAGCTGGTTAAGGTCAAACAACTGACAAGCAAATCTGTGGTATTGAGCAGAATATTTGTAGTAGCCCATCTTTTATACCAAGACAAAACAATGTACATGATAACATTTCCAATCAGTTAAGATCAGAAGATATGAGAGCCATTGCCTAGTACTTATTATCATTATCATTATTATTATTTACACTATAAAGTGGTTGGCATTAGGAAGGGCATCCGGGGTAGAAATGAGGCCAAAGTAGAAAGTAGAGTTTGGTGCAGTCTTCTGGCTTACCAACTCCTGTCAAAGCATTCAACTCATGCCAGCATGGAAAATGGACATTAAATGATTGTTGTTGTTGTTGTTATTGTTGTTATTATTATTATTATTGTCTGGACTCGTGGTTTGGAGGGGAACTTTCTAAATGCAATCTCATGGTCGTTCATGACTAAAGGGGGTCTTTATATATATATATATATATATATATATATATATATATATAAATATATTATATATCATCATCATCATCGTTTAATGTCCTCATTCCAAGCTGGCATGGGTTGGATGGTTTGACTGAGGATTGGCAAGCCAAGAGCCTGCACCAGGTTCCAGTCTGAAGAGCAAGGTTTCTACAGCTAAATGCCCTTCCTAACACCAACCACTCCGAGAGTGTATTGGGTGCTTTTTACGTACCACCGGCAAGGGAGTCAGTCAGGCGGCACTGGCATTGACCGTGCTCATATGATGCTTTTTACATGCTACCAGCATGGATGCCAGTCAGATGGTACTGGCATCAACCACAGCATGGAAAAGATGGATCCAGCGAATGGACAGAGATTTAGAGACGTATTACTTGAAGCGTTTGACAAATAAGAGGAGGATATAGCATCACATAATGTGGAAGACAACTCAAGGAGGGCTACTGACCAGATATGTAGATGGTGCAAAGTCTCCTCTCGACCTAAGGTAACATGGTGGTGGGACAATGTAGTTGACAGGGCGAACAGGGAAAAGAAACAGGCATGGAAGGACAAGTGCTGTGGTAGCAGGGAACTGTATCAGATCGCCAGAAGGGAAGCTAGGAGACAGGCTTACTAAGTTTGAGGGGAAGCAGAATAGAAAAAATTTGCCAATGTTCTGCCTCATGAGGACCAAAGACTTCAAGTGTTTCATATTGCAAGACAGTGTGTGAGAGAGAATTGTGATGTCATAGGAGAGAAATGTGTCTGAATGGATGATGCTGGAGAGAGAGAGAGACTTAGAGATGCCACTATGAAAGGTTGATAAATGAAGAGAATGAATGGGAGAAAGAGAGTCTGCCAAATGTCAACCCAACAGAGAGACAAGCTATCTGAATTGACAGTACCTTGGTAGATAAAGCAATTAAAGGTATGAAGACAGGGAAAGCACCTCCCCCACCATCCAGCCCATCAGGAATCACTGCAGAGATGCTTAAAATATCTAGCAGTGTAGGCTATAGCTTAATCATCCATATAGTCAACCAAGTGATACATGAAGTAGTCATACCCAATGATTGGTGTAGTAGCACCATAGTCAACTGCTACAAAGGTAAAGGTGACGCATTAGATAGGAATAATTACAGAGGTATTAAATTGTTGGATCAGGTGATGAAATTCATGGAGAGGGTCATAGCCCAACAAATTAAGGAGAGGGTTAGTTTAGAGATGCAATTTGGGTTTGTGTCAGGGAGAAACTCCACTAATCTTATATTTCTGGTAAGACAGCTGCAGAAGAAATTCCTAGCCACAGATAGACCTCTGTATCTAGCTTTCATTGACAAAGAGAAAGCCTTTGACAGGGTCCCCTGATCCCTTATCTGGTGGTCAGTACAGACACTAGGGATAGATGAGTGATTAGTAGGAGCTGTACAAGCCATGTACAAGGATGCTGTCAGTAAGGCAGGGGTTGGCAACTAGTATAGTGAAGAATTCTGGGTAGGAATAGAGGTTCACCAAAATTCAGTCCTCAGCCCCCACTTATTCATTATAGTACTCCAGGCAATAACAGAGGAATTCAAGACAGGCTGCCTCTGGGAGCTCCTCTATGCTGATGACCTTGCTCTAATAGCTGAGTCACTACCAGAACCAGAGAAGAAGTTTCAGGTGTGGAAGCAAGGTTTAGAATTGAAGGGCCTTGGAATCAATCTAGCAAAAACCAAAGTCTTAGTAGGTTGGAAGGCAGACAAATCCCTTCAGGCTGATGGCCCTGCTTGATCTGTAGAAAAGGCATAGGTAGAAACTCCTTATGATGCACCCGGTGTAAGCTATGGACACATAAGAGATGAAACAATATCAAAGGAAGGTTAACTGGGAAGATAGCTTTGTGTTTGGCAGAAGCAAAGGGGCAATAAACACTGAAAATGTGCAGAAAACAGATTCCATCACATGCCAGGGGAAAAAACTAGAAGTAGTTGATATCTTCTGTTACTTTGGTGACCAAGTCAGTAGCAGGGGTGGATGCTCTCAGAGCGTAGCTGCTAGAATAAGCATAGCCTGAGCAAAGTTCTGAGAGCTCCTACATCAAATAGTAACAAAGGGCCTCTTGCTTAGAGTGTGAACAGCCATGCCACATGTGTGTGAACAGCCATGCCACATGGCAGTGAAGCATGGACTCTGACCACTGAGGACATGTGTAGGCTTGAAAGAAATGAAGCTAGTATGCTCAGCTGGATGTGTAATGTGAATGTGCGTACACGACAGAGTGTAAGTGCCCTGAGAGAAAAGTTGGACATAAGAAGTATCAGAAGTGGTGTGCAAGAGAGATGACTGCACTGGTATGGTTATGTGTCACGTATGGATGGGGACAGCAGTATGAAGAAGTGTCACACCCTAACTGTGGAGGTTAACCTGTGGAAAAGGTAGAGCCAAGAAGACCCGGGATGAGGTGGTGAAGCATGACCGTTGAACATTGGGGCTCACAGAGACAATGACAAGCAACTAAGACCTTTGGAGATATGCTGTGCTTTAGAAGACCCAGCAAGCCAAGTGGGATAATAGCCATGGCCTATGCCAGTGTCGCATAAATGGCCCATTTAAGAGTACCATTCAATTGTCGGGCAATATGCCGTGCTTGAGAAGACCTGTTGAGTCAAGTGAAATCATTGTCATGGCCGGTGCTAGTACTGCCTGGCTGGCACCCATACCAGTGGCCCGTAAAAAGCACTATTTGAGTATGGTCAATGCCAGTGCCACAAGACTGGCTCCTGTATATATTGCTATATGTATGTAATACATTCATTCCATAAGCTGATAATTGACTTGTATATTAAATATATTCCTCTTTATATTTGTACTATATCATTTAGTATTGTACATACTGTATGGCATATTTATGCTCTGAATAAGTGTGATATATTTGTGTATCAAAGTAATATTTATTTTAAAGAAATATTCAACTTCAAAGACCAACTGAGAAAAATTACACAAGAATACACTTGAAGTAATCAGTTGGGAAATTTTATATATTTAAAATTACATCCTTAGTAATGAGAGCAATCCTTATATTAACCTTTTAGCATTCAGATTATTCAGTCAAATGTAATGCTTATTTACTCACATTGTTTTGAAATAATAACTTTATTACCTTGTAGAATCAAGATTTTGATAATGTGATTGTTTATAGAATGTTAACATGGGATAGGTGTGAGAGGCCAGATCTGGCTGACTTGAACCTAAAACAAACTATTAGGACTGGATATGGCTGGTTTAAATGCTAAAGAGTTAATGATTAATTCTGGTAATAATAAAATCTCAAAAACAGGTTTTTAAAAAATTTTTGGTCATTATTTTAAGATATAAAGCCATCTTGTATTTCTGCATGAAAATCTTGTAGACTTTTCTAGTTACTTGAGATGTGGAGTAAAGGTTAGACTATGTTTTGCTGTTGAGGTTTAACCCTTTAAACTGGTCATATCCAGTCGAAATATTCTGCCTCTTTTATGTTCAAACTGGGTCTGATCCAACATCTCACACCTCCCTTACATCAATGTCGTTCTAAAAATAAAGAATCATATCATCGAAATCTCGAAGCTATGAGATAATGCATGGTTAATTCAAAACAATGTGAATAAAAAAGCATTACATTTGACAGAGTAATCTGAATGCTAAAGGGTGGAATAAGACCAAAGTAAGGCCTGACTAGTCACAGTGCCTAAGATTAGACGCATTCCATTGATTAATGTTAATAAATCAAAACTTTCGGATTGCCTTCTCTGCAGATTAGTAATTTAAATAATGATTTTTCTCACCACCAATGTAATTTTAGGCTTAGTATACTTAAATTCGATGGGGAACAACTCTAACAGATGACAGAAATAAGACAATTTCAAGGAAATTTCTCTTCTTGCTAAAAACGATTTTCTTAACCAGAAATCATTATAAGAGTGGTAAGATCAATACGAAGCAAGATTGGCAAAGGATTAGACAAATAAATAACTTTTGTGATAAGAATCCCAATCACATGTTTCTAGCTTCAGTCCCACTACGTGGCGTCTTGGGTAACGTTTTACGATAGCCGCTGGCCGACTAAAGCCTTGTGAGTGGATAAGATAGACGGAAACTGAAAGAAGTCCAACATGTGTGTGTGTGTGTGTGTGTGTGTTTGCGTACGTGTACAGGTAATATATATAGATGTGAGCTTGTGCGTGTGTTTGTCCCCATCACTAACCGATGTTAGTTTGTTTATGTCTTGTAATCTAAAGGTTTGGCAAAAAGAGACCAATAAGTCTCTTTTTGCCAAACCTTTATTTTTTAAAAGCTCAGTACTTATTGATGTTACCCATCCACACCAAATTATGGCAGTGATTTTTACGATGTTGGTTCCACCATGGCTCACCAAAAGTTACAAACAACAAGACCCCAAAACCATCAGTTACCAGGCTCACCGTAAGTAACCTAATATTTTTCAATGGAAAAAAAAATTTCCAATGATTCCGGGATTTGGGGGGGGGGAGATGACCCTCACCTCATTTTTTCCGAACAAAATAAGGGATTTTCAGCATATTAGGAGGTCGGGGTACTTGATTCCATGCAAAAAAATCAGTTTTTTTTTCTTAGTGAAAATCGTGCGGATGTTAATATTAAAATTAACCACAATATTGTTATTTAGCCTCAAATCAACCCTAATACTGTAAACCTATCACCAAAGACATTCCAGCCTTCAGCAAACCGTCTTTTTAGGGATAATCTAGGACATTACATACCATGGGCGTGTAATTTAGGTAGGGGGATACTTTGGCTGCTATTTTTAGCATGTCGAGCGACCAGGCTCTTTCATTGGTTCGATTGCGTGATGAGATTTTTTAAAACATATATGTAATATAATATGCATATATATCATCGGTAGAAGTTAGAGAGTAAGTCAAAAGCAGAGAGTTTCGTGTATTGGCACTAATTAAACACGAATTTGTCCATTGTTACTCTGTAACTTCTGACGAAATAACTTCTAAAATACAAAATTTTGTCAAAAACGTTAAGAGTAAACCCTGTTCTATGTGACACATTCTACCAATATCGGAAGTTTGAAAGTGTTTAGTTTAAAAATAATTAATTAAATAATCTGTACGTCTAATTGAATAGATCCGAAATGGATGAAAGGCAAAGTCGACCTCGGCGGAATTGGAACTCAGAGCGATGAAATATCGCTTCTAAAATACCAAATTTTGTCAAAAACGTTAAGAATTAACTGTTCTATGTGGCACATTCTACCAGTATCGGAAGTTTGAAATTGTTTAATAAAAAAAATATTAATTAAATAATCTGTACGTCAAAGTCGACCTCGGCGGAATTTAAATACAAAATATAAAGACAGACGAAATACCTATTTCTTTACTACCCACAAGGGGCTAAACACAGAGAGGACAAACAAGGGCAGACAAACGGATTAAGACGATTATATCGACCCAGTGCGTAACTGGTACTTATTTAATCGACCCCGAAAGGACAAAAAGGCAAAGTCAACCTCGGCTAATCATTTCGCCCGGCGTGCTAACGTTTCTGCCAGCTCGACGCCTTAGAATATTAACGTTCATTTTAGAAATATTTTCTTTATTCTTATTGCTTAAGCGTTACTTCTTACTTCCTGACATTAAATTTCGTAACATTTTACCTCGTAACTGTTTTTCTACTAATTTTTGTTCAGTGCGACTAACGATTCTGAATTCATCATGCATTTTTCTATCATTTAAGGATAAGAAAAGTATACTTTTAATTTAAAATTAAAAATTTTATGTTAATTGAAGACGAATATCTATCTTACTTCCCACTTGAGGTCTGACATATTTTGATGTAACTTTTTTCTACTGAACCAAATCTCAAACTATTTATGCCAGAGTTTAGCTGAGGAGGTGTCCTCTTTAAAACTATTTACAGTTTGCAATTTAGTTGAGAACTGAATTAGTGGTGAAGCTTGGAAGCTGCTGCGATTGACGAAATGGTGGATTTAAGAATATATATACCTGTGGAGGAGATAACGGGCCATTTATGTCTATTTATGGCACAGTCATAAAATGACAGTTAAGTTTCACATGGATTGGATGCTAGTCAGTTCCAAGTAACATCTACTTATAAAGAGTTTTTTTTTTTTCACTTGCTAGCTTGGTGGACAGGAGATAGGTGTTAAACTAATTGCATTAATCAATTACAGTATGTAACGAAGTGTCTACAGGAAATTTGGATTTAAGACCTGCTGTGCTTGCAGGTAATCCAAAATTTTATTCAGACACGTATTTCATCTATTTATGTGATCTTGTACATAATGTTTGAAATTAGTGAAAAATAAATGTCTTCTTTATAAGTAAGTTACACACACACACATTTAGAAGGTTGATTGTTATGGCAAAGTGACCATTGGTTTTGCACCTATAAAGCGCTTAGCTGTATAGGCAACTCGTTAGACTCAAACGGCCGGAGAGATTATGTGCCTCCCTCCAGCCATTTGAGACTGATGAGTCGCCTAACGAATTAACATATACTGGGTGGTATGGTTTTCTTACAGATAACATTCCGGAAATGCTTAAGTTTGAAAGTCAAAACCGCTAACGAATAATATTAATATATTTTGTGATGTTGACCAGAATTAACTTTTACTATGAACCTGAACTCTGCTATAACGCCTGTTGACATTTTTTCCAGCCAATCATCTTTGACGTCTCTTCTTTATAGATGTTGGACAAAAAGAAAAGTTTAATTTTCGTCTTGTGAAATATTCTCGAATTTTGTTGCGAGCTTATAAAAACCTCAAGGAGCTCTGCACAGAGACCATTCTCAATGTTTTTAGGCTCACATTTAATAGGATAGTTCTTAGCACCCAACCTTCTTTTGCTGTTATTAGAAGTTATGTTCTAAATTTATGCGAAATATATCAGTAATTTCTTTATTTCTTGATTGACACATATATTGTACATTTATATATATATAAATCGTCCCAACTTTCAATTTATTATTGATCATTCAACGTGTCAATCATAACACGATCACAACTTTATGTCTGTGGGAATTAAACAAACAGGAAGAATTAATCTTAAATACAGAATATTTATCACAAGTTAACTTGCCGGACATCTAGATGTTTCAATAATTGTTCACCTTGTTAGCTGCTTTTGAACTAAAGACAGTTATTTGTTTAACCACGTAGCAGTTGTCGATATCATGATGTGTTGGACAAAATCAACCAGGGACAGACTAATTAACGAAGCAATCACTTTATATGTCACTGACAAATAATAACTATTTTAGAAACCTTGTGAAAAATACCTTCAGCATTCTGCAAGGAAAACATAACAAGCTGGGACGCTTAAGTTCATACCTGATCCTATAAATTAGCTAAACACACATAGACTTAGGCAGAACAATTTTAGTTCATCAAAGTGAAATTTTGGATCACTGAAGATGTACAATCAATTCATAGTCAGTGCTAATGCTTTTTCTTTCTCCCCACTTCTGTATGTGTGTATGTATATATATATATATATTATATATATATATATATATATATATTATATATATATATATATATATATATATATATATAAAATTCAAAAATGATGGGAAAACATGTTTAGAGCTGAGTTAGGTTCTATTTCTGCAAAGCAAGCGCACAACTTTTTCCGTCAGTCAGTTTCAATAAACAAGACATCAGAAATTACATGACACTACCACATAAGAACGCAGTTTCCGAATGAACGAAAAATTATTTTGGACTTGCTAACTACTTTCATTTGATATTTAGTTTTATTTCTGAATGGAACACATGGGCAATAATATTTGAATTACTATAATGGCTTGTCAGTTGCAAGTTAATTCCATTCTTTGTGGAACTACTTCAAACCAAACACGCATTTCTTACCCTATCTAATTCGTAAAGAAATTTTTTTTAAAAGAAAAGAAAACAGACTGAAAGTGAAATAAACCTCGGAGATGCTTTTCTCCATGCCGAAACTGCAGAAGCTACTTAGAGGTTTTGCAAGTTCAAAATCAATAGCAATGTTAGAAACCTTTCCGTATCGTCAGCAGATATCTCAGGGTCACAAGCGTTTTGCCCTTTAGCCTATATGCTTCGCTTAAGTCAGGTAACGAGGACTGAATTGGTCTTCGCCTGCGAAAGGGTTCCACCTTGAGTTGATTCAGCTGCCATGCCTTGGTAGCGTTCTTCAATCGATTGGGTTTCAGACTAATCTTCTGCAGGAAACAGCGCATCGATCTTGCTGGAAAGCTGCAGCAGTCAACTTCAATAGGGAATGAAGTCGACTGCCATCACTTGATAAGGATCTCGTTGATCAAGGTTTGATATTTGGGTTTCTTTTACTACTGAAAAATATCGAGTCTGTTCTCCCAGGGTACTCTAAGCTTGACCACGATGAAATAGTACATGGCTTAAGGGACACAACCAAACATCTGAGCCTACACGTTGTCTATTAAGAGCTTATAGCTACCTAATATTCATTTGAAGTATTCATAATGATTGTTCGATAAAAATTTGGAATGAAGCCATCGGAGCTGTCAGGCGATATCTGGCTGAAAAGTTGAAGCATCAGATACCACAGAGTGTTCAATTACATCCTCTACGTTTTATGTTCAAATTCAGTGCTTTACCCCGTATAATTGATAAAATAAATTGCTGTCAAGTACTCAAGTCTGTAACATTAGTTATAAACTTCCTCTCAGGATGTGTAGCTTTGGGTTAAAGAAATCCTTATTTAACTGAACTGAAGAGCAATAGTTGGTAGAATCATTAGAGTAAGCGACAAACATTAGTGATAACTTCTTTATATTTAGTATTCAAATCATGTCGGTGTCTATAAAGTACCAGTCCTAAACTGAGGTCAATTCAATCGGTTATATGCCACCGAAAACTGCAACCTTAATATTTATGTTGAAAATCTTTATTTGAAATGTATTATCTGCTTTAAGTTTTGAATAAGGGATAACATAATTGATAGACTGAAAACTTAAAGACGCCGTTTAGATTTTCATTGGATTAGTCACATTGATTAACCTTTTCCTTGTGATGTCTCATCATACTAGCTGTGCATTTCCTAACATATCTAACTTGTGTACAAGGTTTCTAAAGGGTCAATAAAACTCGATCGAAGTAGTATATAATTTACGGGAAACAATCCAACTTGATAGCATAATTAATTTAGTGGTATGAATAAATAAAACCAGTGTCATGTAAACAGATATCAACAAACGGTTTATTGTAACAATTTATTTTCAGCTGATGCTATCTCTTTGTAAAATGCTGACCAACCAAAGTGACGCGTTAAATTAATCTTTTGTAGAAAGTGTCGTTTAAGAGTCGTCTGTTTGCAGTTTTTTTTTTTTCACGGTGGAACATCAAACGATTCGAACCATTTAGTCAAACATCTCATTTTCATGTAAGTCCACATATGTCATGATTTTCTTTACATCATTTGTCATTTTCTCATTTTCTATTACTATAAATCTTTCAATTCAGCGACTCTTACAATAAATATTATAAACAGGTATTTTTTGAAAGAAAGATCATAAGTATTATATTTAACACCAGTAACATTTGATTTTCTTTTATAACTACATTGCTTTTCTTTACGCTTTTTTTTCTAATTAGTTCCGAGTGAAGTTTCCAAGCAACCGTAACTTATTAAATATCACTGATTACTACTTCACCTAAATATAATACCTCTTCCATACTTAGCCTTGTATCTTGGGAAATAAAATATGTATTTCTCTGTGTTGGTGACTGCTGTAGTTAATCTCTTAGTTAACTATATTCACTCCACGAATAGTTTTCAATTTCCAGCTGTAGGCATTTCATTTTGTTTCACGTTAAATACCTCCGGGGAAGAAAAGCAGGTATGTGATATAACCTCATTTCCACTCTCCTACAAATCATTAACGTACAATCTATATTTCCGTCTGAGACCCAACACTACTTTGTCTTTACTAGCAAACTTAAAATTTTACGTCCATGTAACTCGGGTATCAATTTTTGCGGCTATGTGCATGTTCTGCTCGTGCGCGCATTTGTGATCGAGCTGTTAAAACTGATCTGAGACAGGAGTGGTATTTCCTTTGTTCACTGGTACCAACCAGGGTTTTTTTTCTTTTCATAATGCATTTCCCTTGCACATTCGTAATGCATTTCACTTGCACTCACAAACGGGAGTCATTATACGTAACACTGCCAGATATGCCTCAATGAACAGACGTCTCCCAATGTGAACAAGAGCTAAGAGTATTTTTTATCATCGACCCAGACACATTTTCTACAAATTTGTACATTACTGCATATACTTTATACGCACTTTCTGACAAGTTGTGGTGCACCTGAGCACTGTATACAATAATTTCATTATTATATTATTATTTAAATCGTTTCAAAAACCATTTTGTGTTCCTTCTTCGGTAAATTTTGATAAGTGCACTCGCACCCGTTTCACTAAAAAAATAAAAAGAAAAGAAAGCCTCGGATTTTTTGCGTGGAATCAAGTATCCTGACCTCCTAATGTGCCACAAACCCCTTATTTTTGTTCGGAAAAAAGGGGTGGGTGGAAAACCGCCCCCACCATCTCCGAATTTCTTTGTTGTTGAATGAATTACGGTGACCTCCTAATATGCCAGAAAACACTTTTTTGTCCGGAAAACTGGGGGTGGGGTGGAATATATATAAGAGTGTATATGTAGACACACACACACAAGGATTAGTACCAAATTGTTGCAGAAAGGTACATATTACATACATTGCTGTCTAATCATTGGGTTAATCTGAACAAAATGCAAACTTTTTTCTAAATTTTACCAATCTAAATATTAGTTCGACTAAACATTTCAGGCTGTGGCAGCGTCTTAGAAGAAAAAAGATCACTTTTGCTTTGCATATATCCGGCTGAAACTCGAATTGGGTTTCATTTGTGTGTGTGTGTGTGTGTGTGGAGAGGGGGGGGAGAGAATAAAAGTTTTCTCACTACAAAGAAACGATTTAAAATAAATATATCTTAGGCGATCTTTCGTCTCTAGTAGACCTTTCCGTCGATTTCCGTAAAAATTTTTTTTTTTTTACGTATGGGCTTACGGGAACTTTTGAAGTAATATACATACATATACACATACACCGAGTAAAAAATTTCAGTTATCTCTTTCTTTCACACATTACTCTGTCTCTTCACACACACTAACAGAAGCACTTCACTTACACAACATACTGTCTGTCTCCCACACCCCATCAAACACACACACATGTACATCAATGCTTCCCCTGGACGGTAGCTCCAAAAGAACTTCCCTCGTCATACAATCGCTTTCTCATAGTGTCTTTCGCTCTCATTACTTCAAAAGTTCCCGCAAGCCCATATGTAAAAAAAAAAAATTTTTACGGAAATCGACGGAAAGGTCTACTAGAGACAAAAGATTGCCATATCTTAATTGTTGTGTGAGAAAATATATATATTCGGATCTTTTCGGTTTGATCGGCAGTTTTTCTAGCGGTGTCATATGAAAAATAATTATGACCCTAGTATCGATCTATTGTATTTCAATCTGTTTTAGGGTTAAGGGTGGGGGGAAGGGTATCTTTTTTTTCTTCAGAAATGTAAATAAACCCAATCTGTTTCTTAAACGAGGGACATATTCATACGGCACTGAATGTTTTCACCTCCAACAGACGTCATTGATTGGTTGAAATTGAAGAAACGAAACCAACAAATATCTTACAAACTATAGAATTTTATCAATAAAGCCAAGAGAAAAAGATGTTTTATAAACATTGTAGAGGCGCAATGGCCTAGTGGTTAGGGCAGCGGACTCGCGGTCGCAGGATCGCGGTTTCGATTCTCAGACTGGGCGTTGTGTGTGTTTATTGAGCGAAAACACCTAAAAAGCTCTACGAGGCTCTGGCAGGGGGTGGTGATCCCTGCTGTACTCTTTCACCACAATGGCGGTGCCCCAGCATGGCCACAGCTCAAGAGCTGAAACTGGAAAAACAAAAACAAAAAACAAACAAAAAACACATTCTACCAGTATACGAAGTTTAAAAGTGTTTAGTTACGTGGAAATTATTTTTAAAAACTGCTATTCAAACCGAAAAGATCCTAAGACATGGTAGGAAATCAATTTTCCACCACGTCTAATATATATAAAAAATTAAAAAAATTTCATGGGGGTGTACAAAAGGAACTCTTTCCGTATCACCTAACAGACATTTCAGTGAGGCGAGCTGCCAACGTTGACAAGAACTTCACGGTTAGTGGCATAGTCCCTACGAACGTCTGAAACGCCACAGGTTAGAAAAGCTAGTTCATAGTCGGGTCTCGATACTTCAGGGTTTTCTTCCGTTCGGCTACTTAACTGCAGCATCCAGGATGTAGGAGGAAGCAAAGGAGTCGCATCTACCTCTAACTTAGGGACAGAGGGTAAGACCATCTGGTCTCTTTTCCATCACTTCTGGATAACCCCAACGGCTCAAAAACTGTTGGCCTTGTACCAAAATTTGAAACCAATATTTAATTTAAGGACAAATTCATTGAAATATCGACAAATGTTAAGTTTGAACCATAGATTCATAAATATCATTTGCGATTCATCAGTCTTCCTTAAATTAAACAAGACAGAAGAAAGCATGGACATCTTTTGCTGCTGTTGTTTAAAATATCGGGAATCACAAAGCTGACAATTGTCGCAAATTGGTAGATAACATACTGAAATCTTATGGCAAAAAAAAAAAAAAAAATTAAAGGGAAGTAGGATGTCTCTAAAAATTCCTTCGTTGTGTTATATCCTAGACTTCTTCCTTGACAACTTTGGGACTGTAAGCAACGGATATTAGCGAGCGTTTCACCCCATCAAATCTCCATTATGGAAAGTACATATCAAAGCAATTTTGGTTGGACTATTGATAGTTCCTGCAGAAAGGGAGCTATTTATACCACAAATACAAAAGAAGAAACTACAACATAAATAATAAAAATATAAATTCAGCGACTTAATGTCTACACACTTTTAGTGGATGGTTGGGAACAGGATTTGTGACTCACCAGTGAAACTAACACCATTGTCTGGCATGACTAACATCAAACATCGCACACAAAAATAACACAGCCTGGTCATAGAATAGAAGCTGGGGAAGGAAAAGGAAACGTAGAATGTTTTGGGGGTTATTTAACATCTAGAGACTAGGGAAAATAGGTTATCAGATTTGAATTTGGCTTCACCGATTTAATTGAAAACGATAGTCTCCTTGTCTGTAAAAGAAAAAGAAAAACAATTCCTAAGTTTGTTGCCTTGATTAATTAATGTTATTTATGAAAAAGTAAATAACTTCTAATTTACTATTGAAGTGAAACCACACAGAGAAACACCTTTTTAACCAAATCGTTTCACCATGAGCGGGGTGTACACTCAGAGTAAAGAAAGTTTACCTGTTATTGATGAAGTCTCTCAACTGAATGAACCAAAAGTAGATGAAATTGAAAAATTGAAAGAAATGCTTAAACTGAGTCAAGCTGAAACTGGAAGAGTTCTTGAACAATTAAATAAACTAATTCTCCTTATAAAACTGTATGTAATATTATCGTTTGTTCATTCTTCTTGGTCTGTTTATATTTATTCGTTGTAGTCGACGTAACATAGCTTCACATCATTAGTATATGGTGTTATAACCGAGGTGTAATATCCTCGCATGAATAGTTTAAAACTACCATTCTTTACTGTTTGATCGCTTTATTAACGATGACTTCGTCAATCTCACTGGGACGACGACAGCGTTATCCTTACTTACAAAGGGCAACCTTTACCACTTTGCAGCACCTTCTTATGGCTGGTTGTAAATAAAGTGTTTTAAGAAGTTGCGTTAATCTATGCGCAGCACGGGTTTTCGGTATTATCTATGGTGTTTATTTTTCTCTTTTGGTAGTAAACCCGCGAGACCATTATCTACGGTTAGTTTTTCTCGAACGTGCCATCATACGTTACTGGTCGATCTTTGGCTTTAGGTACATATTTCTGCTGTATTGATAATGAAAGTAAATCAATCCGGGGGGAAAAGCAGAAAAACAAATATGATAATTACGGTATTTGTCTAATTTCAAAACATTAATTTAACCTATGTCTTTTCTATATAATGACATTTGTTCAAGATTTTTGCTACATAAATTATAACTTGGGATATACTTTAAGCAATAATGTTAAAATCATTAACGATTAGCTTACATAATGAAATCGTTCAACTAAATGAGATAAAAATATTTTAATTATTTAGTATAGCATACTATTAATGCACCATTAACATAAGGGTAACTTGGAAGTATAATAGCACCCTTGGTTCTTTTGTTCTATTCTAGGTCCTGGAATGGTGATGTTGAAGCCACTATTCATATTTCAAAGATAATTGGTGAGTTATTGTGATTGTTATAGTTATCATACAGATAATCTGGGATAATATGTATTTGAGTTTTATTTAGATTTTTTGTGGTGGTAGTGGGATTTGTATTTAAATTGGTAAGTTGGTATGTATATGTCTAATAATCCTTACATTACTTTGTCTAAAATCACTGTTGCCGTCGAACCATTAACAATAATATTTAATATTGCGGTTTCAAATTCCACCAAGGTTGACTTTGCCTTTCATCCTTTTAGGGTTGATAAAATAAGTATCAGTCAAACATTTGGGATGGTGTAATTGACTTACCCACTCTCCTGAAATTGCTGACCTTGTGCCAAAATTTGAGACCGATATTTAATATTGTGACAAAAGCAGTGAGCTAACAGTATTGTTAGAATGTTGGTCAAAATACTTAGTGGCATTTCTTCCAGCTCTTTACGTTCTGAGTTCAGATTCTGCCAAGATTAGCTTTGCCCTTCATCATTCCAGGGTGAATAAAATGAGTACCTGTAGAGCTCTGGTGTTGATGTAATCAACTAACCCCCTTCACTGAAATTTCAGGTATTAGTTGACCCAGGGCTATAGTAAAAGATACTTGTCCAAAGTGCCATGCAGTGGGACTGAACACGAAGCCACATGGTTGTAAAGGTAGTTTCTTTGATATCAATACCTACAAATATTGCTTTTGTATATGCTTAACTGAAAACAATGTTTCAAAATGTCTTATATTTACTGTTTTCTGTTTCAATTTTGATTTGATTTGGCTAATATTTTTGTTCTTAATTCTGTGCCATATTTACAAAGGAAGAGAAGATACACTTAATGGAAGATGGCCAGATCAAAAAGTAAGTGTTTTTCTGAAAATATTTGAAGTTCATTATGATAAGCCTCATTATTAATTAAAACCCGCTTTCTCTCTCTCTCTCTCTCTCTCGGTCTCCCTCTGTGCACATATATATGGTAATGTGTGTGTGTAATACAACCACATACAATCAAGAGATTGGAAATCTACTTTCTCTATCACCAATACTTCTGATACAGCCAATCTTTATAATCATGGCACAGATAACACTATAGAATGTAGCACATACAAGGATTATTAATCAGACAGACCTAACTTAGCCCTCATAGACTTTTTAGTTACACCTATAGTAATATGAGGGTAAGCTGAAAAGTTTATAGGCTGGCTATGAAGGAATGATAATAGAGCTGTGTGAAGTGTTGCATGCATTAATTTCAACTCTTCTTATTAACAACTGCATTGTTTTATTCCAGGTAAACTGACATCTGACTGTTCAAAGAAGACTTCAAAAATAACTAGTAGCAACTTCTTTTGAAAATGGACAAAATTTGGCATCCTGGTGTTATCAAATACTTGCAGAAAAAGGGCTTAGCCCCCAAAGACATTCATGCTGACATGGTTGCTATGTTAGGGGATTATGCTTCAGCTTTATCAATAGTGCAAAAGTGGGTGGCTGAATATAGGAGTGAACGGGAGAATCTTGAAGATGACCCAAGGTCTGGCCATCCTGCAACTACTACCAACATCAAAAACATTGATTGTGTTCACCAAATGGTTGTGAATGACAGCAGTTGACTATAAATCTAATAGCCACCGCTATTAACATATCTCATGAGAGATTTGAGAATATTCTGCACAGTGAATTTGGCATGACGAAGGTTTCTGCTTGGTGGGTGCCACATCCGATATCTGATCAAAAGCACATCATGCTGATCACATCACAGGAAAATCTGGCATTGTTTGAGGAAAACCAGCTAGTTTTCTTGAACGGTTCCTAACCCAGGATGGGTTCCTCACTTTGAGCCAGAGACAATCTACGCAGTGGAAACACCCCTCCTCAACTGCTCCAAAGAAGGTCAAGAGTGTATTATCTGTAAGGAAGGTGATGGCCTCTGTTTTTTGGGATGCAAAAGATATTGTGTTTATTGACTGTCTTCAAAAAGGCCACACCATCAATGGTGAGTACTATGCTATTTTGCTGAGGCAGGTATGAAATGTTATCAAGACCAAATGCCAAGGAAAACTGATGATAGGGTTCGTGTTTCATCAGGACAATGCTCCAGCACAAAAATCTTTGGTTTCAATGGCTACTGTATGTGACTGTGGCTTTGAACTGTTTGGTCACCCTTCTTATTTTCATCTGACTATCATCTGTTCCCCAACATGTAAAAACAATTGGCTGGTAACCAGTATCACAATGATGATGGCATCATATCTGCTGTTGATGACTTTTTTTGCCAAACAGAATGAAAGCTTTTTTCACCAATGCACTGTGACACCAATGGAAGAGGTGTGGGAACCTCATGGGGAACATGTTGAAAAAATAAACCACATTTGGTAACATTCCATGAAAGTAACTTTTCAGCCAACCCTCATATGCACATGTGTGTGTGTGTGTGTGTGTATCATCATCATCATTTAACATCCACCTTCCATGCTGGCATGGGTTGGACAGTTTGACAGGAGCCTGCACCAAACTTCTTTGTCTGTTTTGGCAGGGTTTTTACAGCTGGATGCCCTTCCTAACATCTATCTATCTCTCTCTCTCTCTCTCTCTCTCTCTCCTCTCTCTCTCTCTATATATATATATATATTATATATATATATATATATATATATATATATATATATATATCAGTAATAATATAGGGTGAAACTAATTAATTTGGAATAATCATTAATTTCACCAAGTAGATTTCGGCATGTAAAAGCCTCATTCGAGGAAAGTTTAAGTAATACTAAGTAATTAAGGGTTTAGCAACGATTTGCCTCACCACACACCGAATTTAGAAATAGCATTTAGAATAGCTATAACCCTTTTAGTAGAAAGAATAGCTATAACTCTTTGACTGCTATTTCTAAATTCGGTGTGTGGTGAGGCAAATCGTTGCTAAACCCTTAATTACTTAGTATATATATATATATATATATATATACACACACACATATAATACATATATTAATTGTTGTTCTGGACACAGACTTGTGATTCTGGTACAAACACAGTATAAACTCACAGGTGTTTTGTTGTCAATAGTGGAAATAAAAATGTTTTTGATCTTGTCAGAATTCGAAATAATAGCATATGTTCCTTTGCTTGTCCTTGATAGAGCAGCATATAATTGTCCATGAATGAATATTATGTACCTGAAATATAATGTAAGATTTTGTATAGTCTGCTCTTGTGACTTGTTTATCTTCTATCATTTATGTGGCAGCACATTGAAGGGTTTAGTCAAAGAAATTAACTCCAGTAATTATTTTTTGATTTTGGTACTTAATGTATCAGTCTCTTATATCAAACTGCTAAATCACAGTGGTATAAACAAACCAACACCCTTTGTCAAGTGGTGATGGGACAAATACAAAGATACATGCAGACACACACACACACACACACACGCACACACACACTTGCACACATGTGCCTCCCCATCACATATATATGATGGGCTACTGCATAATTTCCATATACCAAATTCACCCACAAATCATTGTTGGCCATGAGGTTACAGTGGGAGAAACGTGTCCAAGATTCTACACAGTGGGACTGAATCTAAAATCATGTGGTTTCAAAGCCATATCTTTATCTATAGTCAAGTTGATTTATGTGATAATTATACTGTCCATTGGTGACCAATGAATTTTATGCATTTATGTCTAGGCATTGATAAAAGAAATGGATAAAGTGACACTATTAAAGCTCAAATACCAAAAGAATACAGGGTATTGTTTAAAAGGAAAAAAACAATAATTAAAAAAGAGTAAAAACAACTGAGCAAAATTATTAACTTACAAAAGATAAAATAAATGGGAAAATTGACACTGTTAAGTACAAATGTCCAAAGCATATAATAAAACAGGAAAAGTGATATATTAGGCAACATATTATATTTCCTTTATGCTAAAAGGTTCCCTGAAAAATGATCCAATGACAATTAAATTAACTGTGGATCTATAAACCTTTTGTTGTGACGTTTTTAGAATAGCACATCTATTTTCAGATGTAGCTTGTTATGGATCAGCATGGCTGCACTGCATTGATGTTGTAATTGCAGGAACACAACTAAACTGATTGCTTTTTTGTCTGATCATTTAAGTAGAATCTTGTCCATTAGTTTTCATTGTAAAATATTGCAGTCATTGCAAGTACTAAAGAACTGGGAAACAATCACACAATTGCTGTTACATAAAAATGAAAAGGAAGAGCGAAAGAAAATCAAAATAAAGCAACTCGAACATTTGCAACAGAGATATGACTTCTTTCAGAACACAATGTTGGATCATCATCAGCTAATAAGTCAATTTGGCTGTTGTAAACCTATGAAATCAGTATCAAGGAAAAGTTCTTGTAACCAACAACAATCCAAGGCAAGTGATTCATTTTACTAATCACTGTTAGCTTCAATATTTTAAATACTGTCAACTAGTACCACTATTATTTTTCTTATAGTTCCTATAAGCAATTAATAATCATTGTAGAAAATGAAAATGTTAATTTTGTGGTAGATAGTTATGCATGATAAGTTTAACATTGGATAAGATGATGCACACTATTTATCATACACTGACTGTAACCAATACTAGGGTTCTACTCCAGTGACTACATAGAACGAGATAACTAACTATTTGACTCTGATCCAATCTTACACATTGTCTGAGGGTCTATTCATGGTAGTTAGGTGATTTGAAATGCCTACATACTACCAGGACTATCCATGCTATTGTTTACTTACAAAAATGTCACTATTATCTTCAGTGTAGTAAATTGTATTTATAGTATAACAATATTATGGTGATTGGTACTACTCATCCTACAGGTTTCTATATATTAAATATTTATTTGTTTTTATACTTGTCTTTGAGTTCCTTATTCTAAGTGGTTGGACTTGGCTTCTTTTAACTTTCCATCCTGCATGTGCGTGGGGGGGGGGTATGTGTGTGTGTATGTAAGACTTTCTTGTATGTGCACACATGACTACATGCACCCACTTTTAAAACAAAGTATGAGTTTTGGAAGAATCAACCAATCCATTTACACATGTTCTTTCTTTTTCTGCTCACTAGTACCTATATGGACAGTCTGTAGTCTATGGGACTTTCTAAACAGCACACCCAGCCAAGAATGGCTTTGAATTGCTTTAGTAGTATGGCTTGGCTAATGATGAGCCTTGTCTCATTTTTAAAAAAAATTGCCTATGTCTGACTTACACTCTATTTTATCTTTAAAATCCACATCAAAATCATATGCAATCCTTCTTTATGGAGACAACCTGACTGTAGAAGACTCTCATTACTTACTTTTCATTGTTTCTACCACTGTCCAAATTCTTCTGTATACCAAGAACTGTTCAAATTTCTTTCATCCATCACTCCTCTCTGAAGTTCTCAGTCACTTCAATTTTCACAGCTCCTATTGGCTCTGACAAAAACTCCCACACTAACAGTGGAGCATGAGCAGAATCTTCTACCATTCTCAACTTTGTATTATATTTTGTATCATGTCTGTGTGTGTGTCTTTTTGTGTCTGTTTGTCCCCCATCACTACTTGATAGCTGGCATTGGTGTGTTTACATCCCTGTGACTTAGTGGCTCAGTAAAAAAAGACTGATAGAATAAGTACTAGGCTTAAAATAAAAATAAGGACTGGGGTCGATTCCTTTGACTAAAATTCTTCAAGAGACTTCCCCTGTATGGCTACAGTCTGATGATTGAAACAAGTAAAAGATAAAAGATATATCTTTTCTATTTTACTTTCAGGATTTGAAACAAAACAGAATGAATGAAGTAGATTCAAAACCATCAACTACAGACATTAACAGTTTAGCTTTGGAAAATCTCTCAATACAGCCTGCACCTTCCATTAACAAAGTACCTATTACCAACTGTGTAAGTTGAATTATACTGACTATGATTATACTGACATCATTTGAGATCATTTAGAAATTCGGTTGCAATCATTTACAATGCAGACAACATTCATTTCATCAGTTTCATTAAATGTAAAACAGCACAATATTAATATTCTTTTCTACTCTAGGCACAAAGCCTGAAATTTTTTATGCATCCTTATCTGCACAAGTGTTCGTGTGTGTGCGTGCATGCATGTGTCTATGTGTTTAGCATGTGTATTTTGTG
Source organism: Octopus sinensis (assembly GCF_006345805.1). NCBI lineage: Eukaryota > Metazoa > Mollusca > Cephalopoda > Octopoda > Octopodidae > Octopus > Octopus sinensis. The sequence goes on along the minus strand of NC_042999.1, from coordinate 131,277,444 downwards.
TGAATGAATATGGGTTTGCTTACTACACTGTTTTTTATTACCTGTCTTTTATTTTTTTTATTATCTGCTTATTTATTTTTTCCTTCAAAGACAGGTTGGTCATAACTGGAATCCCTTTAATCATAAGTTAACTCAATTCAGTCAGAGCTTATCTGAAGTTAAACAGCAATTAAAACAAATTATAATGGAATTGAAGGCTTGTGATACCTGTGGAGTATCTCCTTCTTCCATTACAATTATCTCTGTAGTCTTAAGGATCTGGAACACAAAGAAGTTTACAAGCGGAGTGTAATTCTGTAGTTGTTTATTTTTAGTTGTCGTTCATGTGGCTTGCTCCCAGTGACCATCTTTATGGCAGCGCGTGGTTCGTTATAAGCTCTGTTTACATGAGGTTCATTACCTCTGGAGATAACAGGTGAAGTTTGAGTGGGATAAAAGTCCGCTGTGAGCTGCCAGCTTTGCAGTGCGTGTGTGTGTGTGTATATATATGTATATATAACCACTTGCTTCTCTAACAGTTCCCCCTTCTCCATTACCCCACCCTATATAAACTAGCTCACTTGGATTCCACTACTTCATTTTAATAACTCTGCCAAAAGAATACAAATCCTGAAGACATTCTTCTCTAATTTTGCAGTACGCCCGCCCTCTCACCCCACCACCTGTACCAGAAGTCCCTATCTTCTGACATCTTTTGGTTGTCTCCCATGAAAACTTCTAAAGGCCTCCCAACCCCATCACTTGTACTGGAAGTCCCTATCCTCTGACATCTTTTGGTTGTCTCCTATGAACACTTCTAAAAGCTTAACTCCATCCCCACCCCTATTTAGGGTTTATCTCCTATGTAAAGTAGTGATCATGTAGCGCATAAAAATGATGGTATAGTGTATGCAGGTTGAAGGATATTGTTTGTTTATGAATTCTGCCAAATGTGAGCTTTCTTTTCAGGTACATGACGCTGCTGTCCCCATCCCAGGGTCTCATGGGCCCACACCTCCCACACCCTTTTTTTAAAGTACCAGACTTTAAAAAACGAAATACTGAGTTTAATTTCTTCAATTAACCCTACAAGGCATTGCTCCAGTATGGCCTCAGTTCAGTGACTGAAACAAGTAAAAAAATGTATTCTGTTTCAAGTTGTCTCTGCTGACTAAAACTTAACCCTTTGCCTGTACTTGATACACAAGACCTGTTTCTTTGGCATCCATGCATCTTATGTGTTACACATTTCCAATTTTTTTTCAACCACTGGAATAAATTGTGACTTATGAACAGAAAGTTTTATATCACTCAGAATGTATGAAACAAGGGCTAACTAAACGCCTGAAAACAAGTACGGACATTTACTACAAACTTACGAAAATGCTTTGAACAGGCAAAGGGTTATACAAACATGCGCAGATGCAATTATTGAAGTACTAAATGGCACGTCAAATGATATTTAATCGTGTGGAACATGTTACATGCATATCAATATTCTAAAGTTTGGACATACTATCCCTTATCCTAAAGCTGCTTCAGACAATTAGGAAGGGTTCCCGACTCGTTGCACCGTCTGCTTTCAATCTTGGATTGTGATTCGGCTCAGCCCAAACTCTCTCAGTTTTTGTCTGCTGTTGCCTACTCCTACAAGGATTGCACCTGTTTTTTGTTCCTGATTTAACCCCGATTGTCCTAGAGCCCATAGAAGATTGTTTTTAGTCAACCATCCATCATGTCAGCTACCTACGCATCGAAACTGAGATCTGCAAGTAGGGCTTCTCATCAAGATGATGGTCCTACCAATAGTCAGCTCAACGAACAGTTGCTGTTGCTCAAACAAGAGGTTGAGCACCTAAAGTCTGTTGTTGCTCTCTTACTGAATAAACAGTCTCCTGTTGACGCAGAGTCACCCTTGATTTCTTCCCCGGAGACGTCCAAACCGAAGGGAACAAAATCGAGGCGGCCAAAGAAGGCGAAGGAACCGGCGGTTGTTTCTACACATGATCGTTCCCGTGCGGATTCTTCCTCATCTGCCTTTTCGGTCCCGGAGGTTCCCCAACCTAATTTGAGGAGCGTAGACTCAAACCCACCTGAAGACCGTTGTTCTCCCCAAAAGAAGAAACGTTGTCAAAACTCCAGTGGGGCGGATTTAGCTATGAAACCTGACCACGATAAACGGTCTCCTGTTGACGCAGAGTCACCCTTGATTTCTTCCCTGGAGACGTCCAAACCGAAGGGAACAAAATCGAAGCGGCCAAAGAAGGCGAAGGAACCGGCGGTCGTTCCTGCACATGATCATTCCTGTGCGGATTCTTCCTCATCTGCCTTTTCGGTCCCGGAGGTTCCCCAACCTAGTTCGAGGAGCATAGACTCAAACCCACCTGAAGACCGTTGTTCTCCCCAAAAGAAGAAACGTAGTCAAAACTCCAGAGGGGCAGATTTGGCTATGAAACCTGATCACGATAAAATCTGTTTGGATTCTCCTTCACTTGTCCTTCCCATTAATGCCATTGCTCAACCAATTCTGAACGATCTCGATGTGGGTTCATCTGGGGAGTGGTGCTCCCCCAAACCGAAGAAGAGGCAGTGCAGTTCCAAACCAGGCGGGAAAATTATGACCACTAAATCCATTCCGATCGACCCCACAGGCCGACATAAGTCCGATGGCTATGAAACCACCCTTTCGAAATCCTCCAATGAAGAATCGAATACCGCAGCTCATAGTAGAGAACTTTTTGCCCACTCAAGATCGGCAATAATATATGGCAAAGCTGAATCCACCTGTGATACAGGCATAAACCGCCTAAAAGATGACATTAATTTTGTTTCCATTTTGGTTGGAAAATTGTTCTCTGTGAACGAAAATGTCAGTGTTCTTAAGGTCGCTCGGCTAGGAAGATTCCAAGCGAACCCAACCGCAGATACTAGACCACGCCCAATAAGGGTAATCTTTTCTTCTGATCGGGAGGCTTCAGTCTTTCTGAACAGAGCTCAGACGCATGCCTGGGAGGACCCCAATATGGGTTTTCGCGAGGAATACTCACTAAGAGAGAGAATTCGCCGGAGGAACCTGATATCCGAGCTAAAGATGAGGAAACAAATGGGAGAGAAGGGTTACGAATCCAAGATGGACAGATAATCAAGTCCTACCTCTGGTCCCATGCTGTAGTGCTGACAGGGAAAGTGATGTGAGGGCAAATCGAAGTGAAGTTGATACCCCCATCAACGATGCTATCTCTGATGCCCTTTATTCTGCTTGTTCCCCAACTCCCGCCCCTCAGACTTCACAGCTCAGCATCGTCTACACCAACTCGTGCTCCTTATTCCCAAAGTTCAGTGAACTATTTACACTGGCCCTACGCGACTCCCCTGATGTGATAGCTATCACCGAGACTTGGCTGACTCCAGCAGTAAAGGACACAGAGATCCACCTGCAGGGCTACGTCCTTTTCAGATGTGACAGAGGAAAAAGGCGAGGTGGAGGTGTTGCTGTGTATGTTAAGTCTGAGCACAAACCGTCCTGCGGTATTCTACCCACAAATGCTCAACCTACAACCAAATTCGATGCCGTCTATTGCAAGCTGAGCCTATCTAAGTTTTGCCTGCCCGTGTTGGCTGTCTACAGGCCGCCTCTAGCCGACCCCCAGGACGATGCTCATCTACTCGAAGCGATAAGATTTGTTTCAGCTTCGCATGACTGCTTGGTACTAGGCGACTTCAACGCTCCCACGATCGATTGGCCCGCATCAATTTGTACAACATCTTCCCGGTTCGGCCAGGCCCTTCTTGACGTGGCTGAAGATTGTTTTCTCTCGCAACATGTTGAATATCCGACAAGGCATCGGTCTGGGCAGCAGCCATCTATGCTAGATCTGGTATTCTCCCGCTATCCAAGATCAGTGTCAGACATATCTGTGTGCGCCCCTCTTGCCAAGAGTGATCATGCGGTCCTGAAGTTCGTCATGCACACAACTTTTTCCACGCCCACGATTACTTCGCTGCCACGTAGAGTCTTCTCTGCAATTAATCTTGAAATTCTAACCGAGGCTTCCGCGCTTCTGGACTGGCGTTCCCTGATGACGTTGTCCTCAGTTGACGAACTATGGTCATCCCTCAAAGCATATGTAATCTGTTTGACTGACCAGGCAGTTCCTGTTGGACTTCCAAGAGGAAGAAACACAAGTCCTGGGTGACGAAGAAGGTTAAACGAGAACGTCGACTCAGAGATATTGCTTGGGCTGAATTCAAAAATCTGGATTCGACTGCAGCTTTTGAGGTGTACAAAACTCAACGAGACCGAGCCGTGAAAATTGAAAAGAAAGAACGCTTCAGTTATGAATACAAAATCGCGGCAAATGCCAGTAGCAATCCAAAAACCTTCTTTGCCCATGTCCAGCGGAATTCCCGCTTGAACAACCAGATTGCAACGTTGGTAGACTCAACAGGCGTATCGATTGAGGACCCTTATCAACAGAGTCAAGTATTTGCCGAGGCTTTTTCAACTATTTTCAAACAAGATGATGGTCGTGAACCCCCTCCATTTGATAGATCAGTACCTCCAATGCTTCGATTGATCATCACGCGGGACCAAGTCAGACGTGTTATTCAAGGCCTCGATGTCAACAAGGGTCACGGCCCTGACGGCATACACCCACGGGTTATCAAAGCGTTGGCTCCGGTCATCTGCGAGCCCTTAACACGACTATTCAATATGTCATTGGCGACGGGTGTTATACCTGCAGACTGGAGAACAGCGATAATCTGCCCAATTTTCAAGAAAGGGAGCCGCGAAGACCCGCTAAACTACCGACCGGTTTCCCTTACATCAATAATCAGCAAGATGTTCGAAACCATTCTTAAGAAAAGTATGATGCTCCACCTCCTAAACACAGCCTCGATCACTGATTCCCAACACGGCTTCGTGCCGAAGAGATCATGCTTGACCAACTTACTAGTAATGGAAGAATTGGTGACGTGCATCCTCGATGATAGTGATGCTGTTGACATCGTTTTATTGGACTTTGCCAAAGCTTTTGACTCGGTAAACCACCGCCTACTACTTGTCAAGCTTCAAGCATATAGTTTCCATCCGGATATTGTAAGATGGGTTGGTGCCTTCCTCTCAGATAGCTCCTTCCAAGTTCAAGTTAATGGTTCGCGGTCCGACGTCTCCAGTGCGAGCAGTGGCATGCCTCAAGGTTCAGTGCTTGGGCCCTTGTTGTTCTTAGTCTTCATAAATGACTTGCCCGACGACCTCACGCAACACACCCTTCTATTTGCCGACGATATCAAACTGGTCGCTCCTCGCGGTAGTATAGAGGATCTTTGTCGATGCCTCCACCAAATTTGGAAGTGGTCTAACGATTGGGACCTGTGTCTGAATGTGTCAAAGTGCTGTCATTTGCCTGTCGGCTATACTCCTGCAACTCAACTTGATTTCGAGCCGGGTCGTCTGCTGCTGGAGAGGACCGATCAGGTAAAGGACCTGGGTATCTTGGTGGATTCCTCCTTTTCGCCTTCGGCCCAGTGCGTCCATGCTGCCAACAAAGCGCGCGGAATTCTGTTTTTGATTCGACGGTCATTCGGAATGCTCACAGCAGCCATATTCCTGCCACTCTATGTCACGCTGGTGAGACCCATATTGGAGTATGGGATTCAAACCTCTTCTCCTTATCTCCTCAAAGACATACAGCACCTCGAAAGAGTCCAGAGGCTGGCTACTCGCATGGTTCATGGTCTCAAAAATTTGTCCTACGAAGAAAGGCTGAGGACGCTCGACCTTTATTCTCTTGAAAAACGCCGCCGCCGTGGTGATCTCATTCTCGCCCACAACATCATAAGCGGGAAGTGTAACCTCTCGAAAGAGCTGTTCTTCACTCCTGCTCCGGAGCGTCGGCTGCGGGGTCATTCCGAAAAGCTCTACCTGCGACGATTTCATCTCAATCGAAGGAGAGGAGCTTTCTCCGTCCGGGTTGCGGATCCGTGGAACAAGCTGCCAGACGAGATGGTGAAGATGCCGACGACTGCTTTGTTCAAAGCCTCCCTGGACCTCAAGTGGCCTGAACTCTTTACATGAACACCACCCTGTACTTAACTCCATGTCCCCCTACATGGCCTTGCTATTTGCTTTTGAGCCAAATTAACTAACTAACTAACTAACTAACTTTGTTGCTATAGCCTTTGGATTGGTGCATTTCACTTTGAATATGATACTTTTTATTTAGCATTTCATAACAAGAAAAACTTAAGGATGATTAAATAGATAACTGTCCCTTAGTTTATTTTACAATTAGAGGTTAAAAATAAGGAAATGTTAAAACAATTTCTTTTTCTTAAATTTCCAGAAAAATTTGACAAATACCTACCGTATAAAGCTGAGACGTCCTGTTAGTGCAGTTGTTCCAAGGAAACAATTTATAAAGAATACCAACAGACCAAAGAGTGCAGGTTTAGAAGATGTTTTTTATATTGCTCTTTTCACTAATTGAAAAGTATTGATGCTCTGGTAGCCATCCAGCTTTATTGTTATTTAGTGATATTGTTATTATTATTATTCGGTAGTTTTATTTTTATAACGTGCTTTCACTTCACTACCGAGCGCAGCTCTGTGTGCTTTGGGTATGTGCTGTGATTTGTTGTGATGCTCTGATGGTTACTGTATTGAAAGTGTTTTGCGTAGGATGTGTGCAGTGCACAATAGTGCAATTTTCTGTATGTTATATATATTTGTAAGTTCTGGTGTTTTTGTTATGTATTTGTCTGAATATTTTTTTTATCATACCTAATGCGCCTACTATGATAGGAATTATTTCTGTTTTTATATTCCACATTCGAGTTACCTCTATTTCCAGGTCTTTGTGTTTTGAAAGTTTCTCCATTTCTTTTAGAGACACGTTGTCATCTGCTGGTATTGATACATCAATTAGAAAGCTTTTTTTCCCTTCATGATCTCTGACAACTATATCTGGCCTATTGGCCAGATAAATTATTATTATTATTATTTACTACAGAAATCTTATATGTCCACTCAAAATTTCTTTAACTGCAGCAAACATTTTTATATACCAATCTGTCTTTTGTTGAGGAATGACATATTGGAAACTATTTTCTGTTGAGATATATCAAGATTATTGAGGCAATGTGACTTGCAGAAAATATGAATTCATTACTGGAATAACCATAAAATTTAATTTGCCAGTGAAAAGGTTAAAGCAGCTTGACTTAATAACATAAAGAAGACCAATGATGACTGTTACAGAAAGAAAATTTCTTGGTTGTAAACTGACAGATGTTAATGTGAATAAGATATCATTTTGCAGCCATAGTGACAAAGCTGATATCATTTTGACATCCACATTCTATGCTTGTGCGGGTCGTACAAAGTTTATTGTGGCAGATTTTCTCCAGCTGGATGCTTTTCTCGCCACCATTCCCTTCCTATTTCCAAACAAGGTATTATTTCCCCATGGTACAGAATATTAAAAATGAATGACACTGTTTGTATGACAGCAACACTTGTTTTACAACTATTACATGGTAACATACATACACTCATACACACATGCACATATATATATATATATATATATATATAGATACATATTCTCACATATACAAACACACACACTTACATGTATGATGGGCTTCTTTCTGTTTCCATCTAGCAAATCCACTCACAAGTCTTTGGTTGGTCTGGACTATAGTAGACAACACTTGCCCCAGGTGTCACATAGTGGGACAAAATCTGAAACCATGAGACTGGGAAACAAATTTTTTATTCACACAGCTATGTCTCTAACCAACAAGTATGAGAAGAAAAATACACCAAAGAGTTTGATATTAGCATCTATTGCAAATATAATAAAATCTGGTATATTATATAAGAAGTGGCTATGAGAAATATATAACAAATCTTTATATATATTTTTATGATTATTTGCAACATTTTAACTGTCAACAGTTCTCATTTCTATCGTATGCCCCTGATTTTAGTGCGTTCATGTGTTTGCTCCTGTATATGTCACGTTAGCTGGATTAGTTATATGTTTAACTTTAAGGTTTATCAAGACTAAATACAAGGTGAACTGATGATCTTATGTATAGCCATTGATTGTAATTTTGATTGGTGATCTCAAATAAACCTTGTGATTTCATTGATAATCCAAGTGAAAAGTTTATTACCAAAGAACGAATTTCCATCGCTAAAAAAAAAATCAAACTTTGGAATCTCTCCCACAACAAAAAAAAAAAGAAAAAAGAAAAATGGTAGCTTTTGCATTTATATTTATTTTAAAATATAATTTCCATCATATAAAATATAAAATATAATTTCCAACATTTCTTTTCTCTATTTTAGTTTTCCCTGGATATAAACAAAAGGAAAAACATGAAAACAACAACCCTCATATCAAAAAAATGTTCCATGATAGTGATTCTATCATGGTGCCAAGGACATCACCAGTGGAGAGACAAGTTGAGCAGAAACAGAGTTTTAATGTCAAGGAACCAAACCAAAGAACGTCTATTGCAATTAACCCATACACCATAGTGTTTCATGCAGAATCCTTTATCAGTGCAAGGAAACCTTTTCTAAATGGACATTTGATGGGAAAACGAACGCATGAAATATTGGAACAATTG
>NC_042999.1:131228822-131263822 GCF_006345805.1 Octopus sinensis | reverse complement strand
TCACACATACATGTGCATGGGCAAACACATGCACACACGCACACACAGACAGACACACACATATAGGTTAAATAAAATGAGATAACAAAGTCAAGGCAGTGTGAAATTTCCAGAACATTTTATAAAGGGAAGGGTTGTCTTACAGCTGTTTCAGGGATATAAAAAAAGATATTCCTTCATCAGAGATGATATGATAGAGTTAAACAGAAGGAACTAGTAGAGTTCAATATAAGAAGTTATATTGGAAAGGGAGAGATACAGGAAATATAAATAAAAATAAGATATATATTGGATGTTAAACTTGCTGTTCCATTATCCAAGAAATGTGTTGTGTAGAATGGGTAAAAAGGCTTCTTGTCCATGATATTGCCCTTGACAATACCAGCACCAACCAGTGCAAGCTATACGGGGATGACTGCACAGAACCCTTCTGCCCTGCATCTCCATACTTTAACTTTAAGGATCATAAGAAGGACTTCCTAATCAAATCATCCATATGCCTCATATGCCCTACCAAATCTGACCTGGGAAGAATAAGCAAGAACATTCTGGATAAAATAATACCAATTATCAAGGAGAAATTAAACATCAACATATGGTCCTGTACAGGTAAAGTCATAACATAGTTCCATTTCTTGAACAACAAAAACTCTTCTTCATTCCTACAATAATTACTATTAATTTATTTCCCCCAAACTTCTAAATCAAGCCTTCCTTCTAGCTAAGAATCTAACTAACCTAACCCCACTAGAAATTAACGTAATTCTTAATGCCCAAAAACTCTCATTTATTTCGAAGACAAATCCCGGTGCCGGGCCAACCATTATAACACTAATAATAACTATAGCAAATTCTTTGACATTACTGTGGGATCATCTGACTCCGCCCAGGTCACAAACTTTGTTGGACTATACTTACTCCATCAGATCCGAATACACTACTCTAATATCAAGGGTGGCCTATACAGAGATGATGCTTTGCTAGTCATCAAAGGCATTAATAAATCCTCTTAAGAACAAATTAAGAAAGATCTACATAAATTCTTGAACCTCAACCTATTCATTACTTTTGAAAATTCCTATAAAACCGCTAATTTTTTAGACGTTACTTTCAACTTAGAAACCTCCCAATACTCCTCATATCATAAACCCAACTAGTACCTTAAGTACTTAAACATTAATTCCAATCATCACAAATCCACCTTCGATAATGTAATTTAGGGTATATCAATTCGTATATCTGACCTCTCAGTCACCGAAGAAATTTCCGATTTCTTAATTTTTAATATTTTAATTGTTTAATAATATAATGATATATATATATATATATATATATATATATACGTACATGTATGGATACATATGTATGTGTATATGTGTGAGTATGTGGTTCAATATAATAGTGCATATATACATATGTATGCGTGTGCGCATATATCTCTATACATATTTTTTCTCTCACTGATTTATCAGTCCCCACTATCACTTTAGCTAGTACAACCTCTGACCTCATATAAATGCTTATATCTATTTTTAGAAACTTGACCATTATATTTCCTTATTCTTTCCTTCCTTTTTGAGGTTTACTACTCACTTCTTGTACCCCACTCTGTATCACATTATTTATCTATCCCTCCACTTTAGTGCCTTTCAAACATATCACACCACCTCCCACTTCTCACACATATTCCTTCCTTACATTCTTATCTCTTCCTTCTATCCCTCCTCTTATTCCTTTTATCTACTGATAGCTCTCCTCTCCCTGCCCTCTCACAATATCTTGACCACCATCTAGCATTCCTTTTTCATTTTCATTTTCCCTTCCTCTTTCTGTCTTTCTTTCCTCCACCAATCCTTTGACCAATACCAATATCTTCCTCCTAACATACTTATCTATTCCGTTTTCAAAATTTCATTTACACTACCAGATCCTTTGAATGAACGTCACATAGAATTAATACTTGCACACTATCCATTTGTAATAACAAAATATGACCTCCTATCGGAACTCACATGCCATGGACAAGAAGCCTTTTGCCCATTCTACACACCACATTTCTTGGATAATGAAACAGCAAGTTTAACATCCTACATATATCATTATTTTTATCCTTATATTTCATTTATTTTTCCTATATCTCTCCTTTTCCAAAATAACTTATTATATTGAACTCTACTATTTCCTTCTGTTTAACTCTCTCGTATCATCTCTGATGAAGGGATAGCTTTTTTATATCCCTGAAACAGCTGTAAGACAACTCTTATCTTTACAAAATGTCCTAGAAATTTCACTGCCTTGGCTTTGTTGTCTCATTTTATTTAACCTATACACGCTCACACATGATCCATGTTAGATTTCTCACTTCTACTATTATCGAACTGGGAGTCTGACAGCTGTCCTTTGGTGGTACTTACATAGCCTTACCTGCCTTTTGTATCTTCTGGATATCAAAACCTCTCTCTCTCTCACATACACTCGTGTTTTTGCCAGTTTGGCAGCTGTATAAAAATATATATTGAGCTCTACCATGAGTGAGTGAGATTTTGAATTTGGAATACTGTTATCTTGGGTAATAGCATAAATGTAGTTTTATCACAGAGTAGTCAATTCACTTCTTAAGTATTATAAGCTAGTGCTTAAGAGATTAGATTACTAAACTCTTTATTGACATATACCAATATACACATGAACAGGTGTGTACATACGTTTGTCAGCAATGTTTCTACCATATCTACAAATATACAAGACATAATTATTGAGATGGCAGTCATGAAAGAAAAAGAAGAAACAGTGTCCTTTAGAAAATGTGTTTTCTCAACTCTTTGTCATTACCCCTAATGAAATTCATAGGAGATTTTCACAGCAAGTCTCAATTGAGCATAAAATCCGATGCCGTATTCACCAATTCAGTGAACCTTTTACCTTTTATTTGTTTCAGCCATTAGACTGCAATCATGCTGGAGCATCGCTTAGTTTTTAAAAGGTGGTTAAATGTGTAGTAATTTTCAACTCATCTAGCACGGTCTTAGTTCTGAGATAAAATTTGCACTTTACCTCTTTTTATGGTAAATTTTTGGTTCTGATGAAAATATTTTTGTTTACAGCCTTCAAACTGTATCATAATCAAAAAGATTCTGTTGACTGTTTGCACCTTATTGTACAAATTTATGGTCTCATGACTAATTCAGAAAATTATATTTGTCGCTCAAATAAAATGGTATGAATAAAATAAATATATAGATACAATTTATTTTGTGGTTTGTTTGGCAGATTTTGAATACAAAAAAATTTATCTCAGTTTGAAGTACATCTTTAAACAAATTTTTTTATAAACTAAATCATATACTGAATGATGAAATCACCTGATATATAAAAAATGCAGGATAGTTACAATTGGAACAGTTTTTAATCAAAACAGCATTCAATCACAGCTGATCTGGAGCAATATCCAAGTTAAGAGAAATGGCAGTCTTTAGAATGTAGTGCACCCTGAATTCAATTTTGCCTTTTGTTCTATAGGGTTTTATAAAATAAAATAAAATACAAATCTGGGGCAGCGGGATAGTAGAATAGGAGGAATAGGTATTCCTTCAGTGCTCTGCTTGTTATAACCAGAAATGGCTCAGATGAAAGTAGCATTAATTTTCTTAGGTCATTCAATTTTTATCAATTGATCAATAGACACATTGAGTAAACTAATCAGTAATGTACCTATAATGACTACTGGAAACAGCTGTAAGCCAAATTTGCTCCAATAAAGGAAAATATGTAATGACCAGTATTTTAAACTTTTTTCTTTATTATATATATAAATATATATATGTGTGTGTGTGGCTGTGTGGTAAGTAGCTTGCTTATCAACCACATGCTTCTAGGTTAAGTCCCACTGTGTGGCACCTTGGGCAAGTGTCTTCTACCATAGCTTCAGGCCAACCAAAGCCTTGTGAGTGGATTTGGTAGTCGGAAACTGAAAGAAGCCTGTCGTATACATGTGTTTATATATATATATATATATATATATATATATATATGTGTGTGTTTGTGTGTCTGTGTTTGTCCCCCAACATTGCTTGACAACCGATGCTAGTGTTTTTACGTCCCCGTCACTTAGCGGTTTGGCAAAAGACGCCAATAGAATAAGTACTAGGCTTACAAAGTCCTGGGGTCGATTTGCTCGCCTAAAGGTGGTGCTCCAGCATGGCCACAGTCAAATGACTGAAACAAGCGAAAGAGAGAGAGTATATGTATATATAATGTACAACAAGCTTCTTTCAGTTTCTGTCAACTAATTCCACTTTGGTCAGCCTGAGGCTAAAGTAGAAGACACTTGCACAAGATACCACACAGCGGGATTGAACCCAGAATCATGTGGTTGGGAAGCAAGCTTCTTACCACAAGCTTGGCTGTGTGGTAAGAAGCTTGCTTTCGTACCACATGGTTTGGGTTCAGTCCCACTGCGTGGTACTTTGGGCAAGTGTATTCTACTATAGCTTCGGGCTGACCAAAGCCTTGTGAGTGGGTTTGGTAGACGGAAACTGAAAGTAGCCTGTTGTATATCTATATCTATAAAAGAGAGATTCTGTCCGTTTGTGTGTTTGGTTGTCCTGTAAAGTGAAAGTAAATGATTCAAGGTAGACAACACTAATTGTGCAGAAACCTATGACAAACTGCTTTGAGGCAAATATTCTCACTGGTTGTTATAAAAGTGACAAAAAAACGAACACCAATCAAATGCATGATGTGCTATGCTTTTTCTATATATCCTATCATGCAATTACCTAATTTGTATCAACAAAAACTATGCAATGGTACAACACTAATTGTGCACTGACACAGCGTTTGTAATTTCATTTCACTATTACTTACTGATATTCCTAATTTAAAAAATGCCTACCAAAGAAAGACCAACAAAAAACGAACACCAAACAAACACATGGGATGCAATGCTTTTTTCTATATGAACAATGATGTTCCACTTGACCTGCAGCCTTTTTAGTGCCATTGCAGTCCTCTGGATTCTGTAATGCTATTCTTCTATATGATATAACCATTTTCCTAGCTTCTCGGCTCGAGAAACAGTAAAAGTAATTACCCAATCAACCAGGGGTATAACTGCTAGTATATATATATATATATATATATATATATATATATATATATATATATATATATATATATTCACGCACACATATATGTGTGTGTATGTGCGTGCGTATGTCTTTGTATCTGTGTTTGTCTCCCACCACCGCTTGACAACTGGTGTTGGTGTGTTAGTGGTTCGACAAAAGATACCGATAAAATAAGTACTAGTCTTTAAAAAATGTACTAGGATCGATTTCTTCCGCTAAAACCCTTCGAGGCGGTGTCACAACATGGCTGCAGTCAAATCACTGAAACAAGTAAGAGAAAAAAAAAATTCTCTTTACTCTTTTACTTGTTTCGCTTATTTGACTGCGGCCATGCTGTAGCACTGCCTTTAGTCTAGCAAATCGACCCCAGGACTTATTCTTTGTAAGCCTAGTACTTATTCTATCGGTCTCTTTTGCCGAACCGCTAAGTTACGGGGACGTAAACACTCCAGCATCGGTTGTCAAGCGATGTTGGGGGAACAAACACAGACACACAAACTCACACACACACACATATGTATATATATACATATATATATATACGACGGGCTTCTTTTCAGTGTCCGTCTACCAAATCCACTTACAAGGCTTTGGTCGGCCCGAAGCTATAGTAGAAGACATTTGCCCAAGGTGCCACGCAATGGGACTGAACTCGGAACCATGTGGTTAGTAAGCAAGCTACTTACCACACAAGCAACTCCATTTAATTGAACAATGCAATCGTTACATCAATTTAAATGCAGAGCAATCCTCAGCTGCATAAAGACATAGAATTAAATTAAATTAAAACAGATGGACACATTAATATAATTTAAGTACCATATTCATCTGAATATATATATATATATATATATATATATATATATATATATATATATATATATACGATGGTTGTCCACTCGTGACCGAAAAAGACCATCACTAACCAAATTACCAGTAATACACCAGTAGTCGGCCTCACCTGGGTTCGCGTCCACAGCTTCCATACTCGTCGCAGCACCCTCCTACTAGACTAGTTGAATAGTCGCTTCGCCGGCGTTTGCACATCCTAAATTTTTAGGTCCAATAAGGCTTGCAGACCTTCTCCATCCTACTGACAAGATCCCGAGACAAATCAAATCAAGATAGCCAGTGCCAATATGGGTCGCAGGCTCGGGAATATTGGAGCGCCTTGATCTCGAGCGAAAGGAAACAATCTCCATACCTAGTTTTATATCAGAGTGACTTTATCCTAGAGACATACTTTAGCAAAAGGTATCTCTCTTCCAGTGGCCTTCCAGCGCGTCGGACACCAACACTGATTTCCTGAGGGTCCGTGTTAGAACTCACACTAGGTTCATCTGTCTTTTTACACACACACACTCTCTCTCTCTTTCTCCTTCTCTCCCCTCTCTCTTTCTCCCTCTCCCCGCCTCTCTCTAAAAAAAAGACGAGTTATATATTACGTAAGCTAGGAGAAAACCGATCAAAGAGTGCTGTTTCTTGTAAGCTATTCGAGACGTACTTCTCGAATAAACGTTTATCAAGACATCATTGTATGTGCCAGCGCGCCATCAGATTGGCTATTTCAGAAAAAAAATACATGCCCGCGAGAAATGTTTCTTCGTTACTGAATACTTTAATGACGGTTAATGTGTTTGTGCAAATTTTGTTTCCAGGAAAAGAACGCATCTTTCATCGATCGAATAAAAGATTTCTAAAAATGAATTACTAATTCTCATTTCGAGTGATCAGAAATATAACGACTAAATGCTCGTGACAAAAGCGATATATAAAAACAAAGCAAAACATTTCTGTTTGCTTTATTCGGATGCTAAAACTCTGAAGTAGTTCTTGATCGAAAACAATAATAATTACGAGTTGCATCCAAATCTCAAAGCCTAATATTACCGATTCTTTTTTTTTTTTTATAAATATTTACTTCAAAAACTTATAGATTTATCTTCTTTAATCATGGAAAACCCCAAAAATATAATTACATCTAATTTTAAAAGTAAAGGTTATGAAAATGTTAACCCAGTTGTATTGCCTCCGAAATGTATGAGCCTCAATGATTTTCATCTTGACAATCGGAATACATTTCTTGATTCTCACAATGAAAAGGAATTGCCACAATCGTCAAAGAAAAAACGAAAAATCAAAAAGCAACATATCGATCACTGGCATATTAACAAAGAATATCGTGAAGAAATCGCATCGTTTTCATCTCACAACGAAGATCATATCAATTGTACGGATCAAAAATATATATCAGAAAATGAATTCTTCAATGATGCTCCCATTACGAACACATCTTTAATATATTCTGAATCTATAGGGACAAAGAAAAAAGCACAAAAATATGAGAAGAACCAGTATAAAGCTAAATGTGGGTTTACCAATTCTATGGAGAAACCAAACAGGTATCTACAAATTTGATAATATAAAGTTCTCTCTTTTAGGATGTAACACGAAATGTTAAAAGTAACAGTATCTTATTTAAACTCATCTACTGTGAATTTGGTATTAGTTAGTCTGAGTAAGAAGATAGAGAAAGAAAGCCATTTTACTTCTTTCTTGACTGGAAAATATGTACAATCAGGGAAAATATAAGCTATGCCCTAAAACTTGAATAGAAAAATACGCTTTCTTAGGACTCAAGAATGATCGGTATCAGTGAGTATAAGGTCACTGGAAAACGCAAAACATTCAATGCGGTTTTGGAAATGTCTTTATAATTCTATGAAATTAAAATAACATAAAATAACAACAGACTTTAAAATTTTATTGGAGATTAGGAATTAATCCTTTTATTTGCGTTTCAACTAGAGAATTCTCAAGCGACCGAGAAAATTAGTGCTTTTTTCTTTAACAAAAATTCGGAACAATTAATGACTAAAATACATCAAGGAACGATTGAGATAGATAATGAGATGGAACGATACTTTTTATGTGAAAATCTGATGAATACCAATATTGCATTTAAAACTAGTAGCAGGGTCATCTTAGCGGCATTATGGGTTCCAAAGCAAATCAGTGCACTGGGTCCTATAGTATTTATTCATTTACAGAATTGGGGCCCTAGACCTGTGAGGCCCCCGGCCAACTGCCCATTGCCTTAAGACGACAGTGAAATCGTTTCCTCAAACGATATAATTTTGAAAAAATTCTAATTGTTGTGAACTTTAATACTGTAATTATAACTCATATTACTATTAACAGATACTATTATTATTCATGCATACTAAGGCGGCGAGCAGGCAGAATCGTTAGCATGCTGGGCAAAATACTTAGCGGCATTTCGTCCGTCTTTATGTTCTGAGTTCAAATTCCACCTAGGCCGACTTTCTTTTTCGCCCTTTCGGGATCGATAGAATGAGAACCAGTTGGAGCATTGGTCAACGTAATCGACTTGTCCCCTCCTCTGAAACTGCTAGCCTTGTGCCAAAATTTGAAACCCTTATTATTAACATATACTATCATTAGTATTTATTTATCTTGATATTTTGGTAACTAGTAAATCATATCGTCACTTGTACTTGAGTACTTATTTTAACGAAGTTTTTGTACTAAACACTGCATCATGGGGAAGGAAAGGGGCACAGATTAAGGGGTGGAGGTGGGGAAACGTAAAAAGAAAATTGAAAGTTTTGGACAAAAAACAAACAAACAAAAAGAACATAATTCTTCCAGAAACATTATTCCCATTGCATAAAACACAAGATTACTTATACTGAAGGTAGGGTGACCTATCTAATTTGGAAGAACTATCACTAGATGATCGCTATTCCAAAACTCTGCTCTTATTTCATCGTCCACCAATCCGGAAGGATGAAAAGCAAATCGACCATGGCAGGATTTGAACCCAGAACATAACGGATCGTACACACACACATACACACACACACACACACACACACACACAGAGCATATTGCCCTCTCCTTGATGGTTCTGCGAGAAGAGGTTGCTAAGAGTCTGGCTCAAGACTTCGTAATTACTAGAGAAAAAGATGATCTCAGTGGTTCTCCACGACCTTAATCCGAAATCGGCTCCAGTATCTGACTAGCTGTTCATTTATTGTCTCTGAAAGGTGAAACGCAAAGTCGACGACGATGGGATTTGAACTGAGAGCGCAGAGAACGGAAGCAAATAACAAAAGGCATTCAATCCGACACTAACGATTCAGCTAATTCGCTTTATATGTATGTATATATGTATGTATGTTTGCTTGAATGCACGCATATAAGCATATATAAATGTGTATTCATATATGCATATGCGTGTATATGTGTATATATGTGTTTCTATTCGTGCAAGCATATAATATATATATATATATATATATATATATATATATATATATATATATATATCACCGTGACCGACCAGGCTATCAGATGTTACTAAACATCGCTGGTCACAATGCACTTCGCATTGTTTTAGCCTTCAAATGACGCCACCCCGCTAGCTAAGTGAGCAGGCCAATATATATATATATATATATATATATATATATATATATATATATATATATAATATATATATATATATATATATTATATATATATATATGCATATATACATACGTATATGTACATAACTACATCTATAAGCATACGTGGGCATAGGACGTCATGAAACGTGTACAACAAAAATATACGAAGCACGAGTACATGGAACATGAACTATTCTTTCGAACAACGAAAGACACAAATGGAAAACAAAACAAACACCATAAAGAACGACCCTTCATTAGTTGTTGGCTGTATTTCTACTCTGCCCACGTATGCTTATATATATAAGTATAGATGTAGGTTATGTACATATACGTATGTATATATGCATATATATATATATACATACATACATACATATATATATATATAATATATATATATATATATATATATATATATATATATATATATATATATATATATATTATATATATATATATATATATATATATGTATATGTATGTATGTATGTATTAATCGAAGTGTACATACAATATTATACATCTATTACGGCCGATCTTACTAATAGGTTTCGTACAAGGGGTTCAACAAAGTATTAGGTAACAGTTCGATTAAGTAACCCTGCGCTCTTCAGAGGTAGCCATTATAGAATGAAATATAGCGACACACACACACACAAACACACATACAAGCACACATATATGTATGTATGTCTTTATACATGTGTACGTGTACATATGTACTCATACATTAGTGTCTGCATATGTGTACGTGAGTTAGAGAGGGAAAGAGAGAGAACATATGCTTGTTGATATACCATTCATTTGATGATTGTGTCTCCAGCAAGAAATTGAAGTCATGTCTGATCCATTCTTCCTTGTAAGCTTAAGCTCATTCTTTTCTTTTAACAATAGAGAAATGATCGTACTTATTTTGAAAGTCTTCTTGGGCTGATATTCCTATAGTAGAATCAACTTTAAATCAAATTGAAGAATTTTTCATAAATATTATTTTCCACGAATCATATATCTTTATATATTGACATGTTTGACATGTCTTCAATCGATGTTCGTAGTATAAAATATAATTACTGCATTTCATTTATTTACTCAGGTTTGTTATAAGCAGCACTATTTTAAATAACTTATTTACGCTGATATTCAGTGGAAAACGTGTTCAAAAGAACGAAAACACTAGCTTTCAGCTTTGAAAAAAACAAACAAAAAGTACACACAAAATCAGGAGGACACAAGGCGTTCTTGTCGAACATTTAACTTGTTCTAAGCCTCCACTTGAGACAGTTCTGAGCTTTTAACGTTTTTTTTTCTATTTACTTTTGAAAGTTTAGAGCAACTACATGGCATCATATATTCAAATTATAAACCGTTCCGTTTTTCTTTCTTTTTTTTTCTTCATCACTTTTTCTATCTTTACGTTTTTTAACAATGATTTTTGATATTCCTTCTATTTAAGGCGGCGAGCTGGCAGAATCGTTTGCACTGTGAAATGTCTCTAAGCATTTCAGTCGTTTTTACGTCCTGAGTTTAAATTCTACCGAAGTCTACTTTACCTTTCATCCTTCGACTTGCTCCCTACCCCGAAATTGCTGCCAGAAATTGAAAATAATATTTCTTGTATTTTACAAACCTTGATCCAGAAAGTTGCAGTACATTTCTTTTCCTGTTTTTTTTTCTGTCCGACGAAGGCAGTCGATGACGGAAGTTTTAGAGAATTAGATAAAACGCTTTACAGTATTAACTAACATCCCATTTGCTCAGTGACATAGCTAGAGCGGGGGGCCCGGGACAACCTTCGAGTTTGCCGCCATCCTCACCATACCAGCTGGTACATATGACCCCACCCAGCTACGTTACTGCTTCTTCATTTTAAGTTCAAATCTCACCGAGTCCGACTTGGCATTTCATCTTCTGATGACATTCGGATGCTAGTTCTTCATCAGAAAAATAAAATAAAATAGAATAAAAGAAAGAATACAAAAAGGTGGTTGAAAAAAATGCATGTATGTACATACATATATTTTTCCAACCGTTTCCGCATTCTTTTACAAGCTTCTGCACAACATCTGCCTTTCAAATCCATTCACAAAGTATTGGTCGGCACGGTGATGTAGTTAGAACCACTTACCCAAGAAAAGGGACAGAGTGAAGTGAAAGAGGAGGGAAGGCAAAAAGGAAGGGAAAGCCAGGAAATGCGTTCTTTCCACTCTTCTTTCTTTCGTTTCTCCCTCTCTCACATTTCTTGATTTTCTCTTCATTCTCACCTTCCTTCCTCTTTCACTTCACTCTGTCCCTTTTCTTTTTTTCTCGTCCCTCCCTATTCTTCTATCCCTCTGCCTCCAGCTCTCTCCTCTCTCCACGTCACCGGTGTTTGGCCAAATCTGACCTTTCTTGGTTCGTCTCTCATCCGTGCAACATCTATATTCCTCCCCATGCCTGTCATCTCTTATGTCCCTGCCGTAAGGCTTCACTTCCACGCACGCCAGCTTAATTAAATTCGTCCTTAGTCGAAAGACAGCTGTTGTTAACGTCCTGCTATTTGCATTTGTATTTGTGTACAATTTCTCCGTGTTTTTTTTTGCGTCCTTGTTTTCGTATACATTCGCTGTTTTCTTCCAAGGAATCTAATGCTCTTAGCTTAGTTTTTCCTTGGGTCTGGCCAGATTGGAGCAATCTCGAGTATAACCAGCCGAAATTGCAAAGGTAATCTGGAACTCGAATGAGGAAAGAAAATTCCGAATGACTTGTCCTTGTTTTTCATCCCCTTTTTTGTATAATCTGTCTGGATGTTTTGCATTCTTGTCCCATTTTTTGCATTCCTTTTTATATACATATGGCAGCGTACATACACTTTGGCCTCTCTCTCTCTCTTTCCCCCCCTCTCTCTCTCTCTCTCTCTATTTATCTATCTATCTATCTATGTATCTATCTATCTATATATATATATATATATATATATATATATATAATTTTATTCTTTTACTTGTTTCAGTCATTTGACCGTAGCCATGCTGGAGCACTGCCTTTAGTCGAACTAATCGACCCCAGGACTTATTCTTTGTAAGCCTAGTACTTATTCTGTCGGTCTCTTTTGCCAAACCGCTAGTTACGGGGACATAAACACACCAACATCGGTGTCAAGCGATGGTGGGACACAAACACACACACATATACATACGACGGGCTTCTTTCAGTTTCTGTCTACCAAATCCACTCACAAGGCTTTGATCGGCCTGAGGTTATATTAGAAGACACTAGTTCAAGGTACCACGCAGTGGGACTGAACCTGGAACCATGTGGTTGGGAAGCAAACTTTTTACCACACAGCCACCCCATATATATGTATATGTATATATATATATATATATATATATATATATATATATATATATATATATATATATATATATTATATATATATATATATATATATATATATATATATATATATATATGTCGACTGCTGGCTGCTCTTCCATATATATCACCAATTGAACTTTTTAATGGCTTGAGAAGCTCCAGTAGATTGAAAGCAATCGTACACTCTATTGATATCAATACTGATATCAATAATTAAATTTGCTCTCAAACTAGTATCGAGTTCTTTAATTTTGGACCATTTTGATTTCACGAACAGTCTTAATAATATTCTTGTACGTGTCATGTTTTTTTTTTTTTATTATCTAAAGCCTCACTCGTTCTAATTTGAATAAATCACGTTGTATTTATGTATTAATCGAAGTGTACAATATTGTATATCTATTACGGCCGATCTTACTAATCGGTTTCGCATTAGGGGTTCAACGGAGTATTAGGTAACAGTTCGATTATGTAGCCCTGCGCTCTTCAGAGGTAGCCATTATAGAATGAAATATGGCGATACACACACGCGCGCATATATATGTATGTATTTATACATGTGTACGTGTACATATGTACTCATACATTAGTGTCTGTATATGTGTGCGTGAGTGAGAGAGCGAAAGGGAGAGAGAGGGGGGGTGGAGGGAGATAGAAATATGCTCCCCCATCTTTTCGTGGAGAATCTTTTCACTATTAAATCCTATCAAATTTAGAAAACATAAAAATAGCTTTCAGACGATGTTTTAAAGTCAAATTATAAACTGTTAAAAATTCCCATAAAATCTTACTACAACTGGATAAGAAAAATATGTCTATGAAATCGACAACGCAGATTCTTGTCTAATTCTAAAACCAACATTTAGAGGAAATACAATTTGAACATTGTACATGATATTAACATACACAGCCATGCCCACTCCCACCTTCAAAAAGAAAAGATGGAAGGAAAGAGTACTTCCGACTTTGAAGTCATCGATAGAATAGAACAATTCACATAGCAATACCCATACTTCACCTTTAAAGACCATGACATTAACTGTAAACAGAAAGAAACTTTAGATTAGCCCATCAAAACTGACATAAAAGTCACAAGTATACATATACTTCATAAAGTTATACACAAATCTGAGAATATCCTGCCTCTGTCTCAATGAAATAACATCTAAGCCGTCGTAGATTGGTTTCGAATAAAACTGATGTTAAATTCTTAACATTATATCAAGGACAATAACCCATCTGTCTTCAAATGACTGTTTATTAATGTCCTCACTTTTACTGAATTAATAACAAAATTAAAGAATTCTGAAACAGATATTATCCTACAAGCACAGAAAATCATAGTTAATCATGTCAAGTCCATCATCATCATCATCACTACCACCACCACCACCATCATCATCATCATTTAATGTCCGTTGTCCATGCTGGTATGGGTTGGACGGTTTGACCAGAGCTAAGGATATGCACCACGCCACACTCTTGTTTGATTTGGTATGGTTTCTACGGCTGGATACCCTTCCTATCTCGATGAAAAAAAAAGCAAAAAACAGTATAGCGTTCTTTTTGGTACTAGTATGGGATCAAATGACTGCGAAGATATATATATATATATATATATATATATATATATATATATATATATATATATATATAGGGCCGGTTTTAAGCCAACTAGACAGATTTGTTCAAATTGGGCTCCGCACCAAGAAAGGGCCCCATGCACATACTCGACTTGTAATGAAACGTTAAAACTTTCAATTAAGCTTTAAATTTTTTGTATATTATTGTGGCTAATGATGGAACCTCAAGCCCTCAACGCTTTTTGACTGGGGCTGGCGTACAAAACGAAACATAAAACATCGATCTTTAGCTTTGTAGAGGGCCCCACTGACAATTCTCTAATTGGGCTCCGCATTTCCAAGCGCCGGCCCTGCATATATTGTCAAAATTATATCAGTTTCCTCATATTGTTGGTGGTTTATATATGGATAGCATTCTACTGTTCTTTACCCACAACAGACACTGAAAACACCCACACCTCTTCTTCAAACCAACTAGATCAACATAGATACTAACTTTTTAAATGTAACATTGACCCTGGGAAAATCCTAATAACCCAGCGAGCCAGCAGAAACGTTAACGCGCCAGGCAAAAATGCCCAACGTAATTTTTTACTCTATCTACAAATATTCAAAATATCTGAAGAACATTACTAAAAATCTGCTCGAAGCAGTACAGCAAGGAAACAAATTCAAGACCAGTTTATGTTTTTAGATATATTTGAACCTGTTAAAAGTATTTTACTGCAGCTTGTCTGTAGTACATCAAATAAAAGGCCTTGCAATATTTAACGACTTAGGCGGCGAGCTAATAGAATCGTTAATCCGTTGGGCAAAATATTTAACGTCATTTTATCCATCTATATGTCCTGAGTTCAAATTCCGCCGGCTTCTACTTTTCTTTTTATTCTTTAAGGGTCGATATAATAAGTGCCTAAAATTTGAAACTAATATTCAATGATCTTTAGGCAGCGAACCAGCAGAAACGTTAACGCGCCAGGCAAAATGTTCAGCGGCATTTCGTCCGTCCTTACGTTCTGAGTTCAAACTCCGATGGGGTCTCCTTACCCTTTCGTCCTTTCGGGGTCGGTAAAATAAGTGCCAGTTCAGCACTGAGATCGATGTAATCAACTTACCCTTTCCCCGAAATTGCTGGCCTTGTGCCAAAATTTGAATCAATATTTAATGACCTTTACTCTGAAGTCAAATCAGACTGAGATCAACTTTGCATGGTACCCTTCCGGAGAAGATTTAATCTACTGCCTTTCGAAGAAATATATATATCCCATTTGGTTCTTTTAAACACTGTGTGAACAAAATAAAAAGTAGGGTTTGGACACCGCTCTAATGGCCTGAGGCAATTATACTTTTAAAAAAGTATTTTATTAACAGAATCGTTAGAGTGACGGACCAAATGCTTTGTGGTTTTTAGTTGCGTATCTTGACGTCTGAGATCAAATGCTACGAGGTCGACTCGACCTTTTGTTCTTCTGAGGCCTATAAAATAAGTATCAGTTGTATATCGAGACAATCTATTGATTATCCCCCCCGCTTTAACATGTTAGAAATCAATATTATTATTTATTCTCATTTATGACAGAGTATGTAGAATAGCGGCCAAAATGCCATACGATATTTAGCAACGCCTTTCTGTGTTCTGATTCAAATTCCGCTCGAGTCAACTTCACGTTTCATGCTTATGGATTCGATAAAATATGTATCATTCAAGTACCAAAGTTTATAAAATCAGCTATAACTCTTCCCTCTAAATCTGAGGTTTTGTACCTATACTAGAGACAACTATCCGTTTATGAACTACAGCAACTTCGCAGAAATGTTGGAGCGCTAATAATATGTATTCAAGCATTTGTTTTCGTCCTTCTGCATACTGTGCTTAAATCCCGTCACTGTTGTCTTTCCCGAATCTGTAAAATAATTAAATAATTACTAGCAATATCGTGGAAACAATGCAAATCACTGAGCTGGGAGTTGATGGAATCGTTAGAGCATTAGATAAAATATTTTGTGGCGTTCTTTCCGGTTCTTTGTTAGCTGTGTTCAAATCTCACGGAAGTCAACTTTTCCTTCATTCTTTCAGAGTCGATAAATAAAGTATTAGTCCAACGCTGTGGTCAGACCTGGAAAGGGGATGGACCCTACTAATTTTGAATGTCACAGGAACATGGCTCAGTGAAGGAGCCTCCTTTTACAAACTAACATAGAAATATCGTTTTTCGTCAAAACCAGGGTTTCTCAAACATTTTTTTTTTATTTTTGAGACCCCTTTGATTACTATTTTATTCTGGTGGACGCTCATAGCCATTCGATGTTTAAAAATTAATCGAAACTCTTTCAAAATTCATAATTTGTTTTTCACATTCACTTGCGTAGTTTGATCTGTGTAACATGTTAGAGAAAGAAACCTCACTGTTCCTTGTAATAAATAATAATACATACATCTAAAGCAACATTTTTTTCAGGGGCCCTTAAGATACTATTGTGGATTCCCAATTTACTACTTTGTTGTGTGCACCCCAAAAAATATATGGACGCTCAGAGATCATATGGATCCCGGTTGAGAGCCACTGGTGATTAAGTCCCTCATTATTAAGTTCAAAAATATTTTCAGGGAGTTGGCAAATCTGGTCCACAAAAACAGAATTGTCAATAATATTCAGTTGATTATACCCGCTCGATTCAGTTGATTATGCCCGCTCCCTTTTAGAGATTGATAATGTTCCTTGTCTGAACAAATCATTTTTTTCTTTTTATTATTATTGTTGTTATCAGATCAGAAATTATTTTGTTTGACATCAAACCTTTTAATATTGTGTCTATGTCAGGTCACACAACTCAAGTTCAAAAAACAGGAAACGTAAAAAAAATTCAAATTCATTCATTCAGTACTCTCTATTGGACCAACAAGCGTTCCTGTTATGGTTCAGGTGAGATGTTCATTTGTTTTTGCACCTTAGCATTTTATTTTACTTTCTTTATTGACTGTGAGAAACGCTTGATGTGCTAAAGATCTATTATGTCACCAATAAAGAGAGGTTTGGGTATGAAAAGATAACTATTTTTGTGTTACATAAAACAGTCCTAACAGTAAGTACCAATATTCCATAACAGAATAAGGCGGCGAGCTGGCAGAAACGTTAGCACGCCGGGTGAAATGCATAGCCGTATTTCGTCTGCCGTTACGTTCTGAGTTCAAATTCCGCCGAGGTCGACTTTGCCTTTCATCCTTTCGGGGTCGATAAATTAAGTACAAGTTGCGTACTGGGTTGATCTAATCGACTGGCCCCCTCCCCCCAAATTTCGGACCTTGTGCCTAGAGTAGAAAAGAATCGTTAGTACACTGGGCAAAATGCTTAGCAGCATTTTGTCCGTCTTTATGTTCTTAGTCCAAATGCCACCGGGGTCGACTTTACCTTTCATTCTTTCGGGGTCGATAAAATAAGTACCAGTTAAGCCCTGGGCTCAATGTAATGGGCTCACCCGAAATTGCTAAACTTGTGCCAAAATTTGAAACCTATATTTTATAACAGACTTATTTCACTCAGAGATTTATTATTGTGTTCAATAAAATTGTTTGATGGCTAATACCAGAATGAAAAATGAATACCACAATACATGTGATAGCCTCGCGTATGTTTAAAAGAGTTTTGTTTTATCGCACAAAGGCAAGTAAAAACAAACAAACAAAAAAAAAAGCATATTTTCATGCAGTGTACTAAAGTAAAAAAGAAGCCCGGAAGCGACGAGAATGTCATCCTAGAATTTTATAAAAAGAACTTAAAGAATTCCCTCATTATGCCATGCTCACAAGCATTTACATGTTTAGCACTTTCTAGTGATGTGTTAAGCATTTCAGAAGTAACAGCTGAGGTACAATGTACTATTCCTACCATTGAGACAGCAACTCGGTGGCTTGAAAGTCAGCACATGTTAAACAACGCAGTTACATGTGATTAATGAGCTGTAGAGAAAGAAGCGACAAGATGCGGTGGCGTTGTTCTTGTGAATTCACTTAGAGAATACAAGCAAATTCCCTTTTTGAGAAGGGTCATTTGACTACCAATGATAATTCAAGTAAAGTACACGTCGGTAAAAGACTATGTCACCACTTCCGGTTTCTATCGCAATTTACTTCAATTTTTTTAAGACAATTCACTTTCACTTTTTACGACAGTAAACTGCGTCTTATTAACCAATTATTAATGTAGCAGTCATCATCATCATCATCATCATCATCATCAATGATGTTAGTTGGGCGTGTGTTCAAGTCGTGGATAAAACGTGTGTTCAAGTCGTGAATAAAACAGGTTTACACGGGAATGATTTCCAACAAATTTTCAGACTCATGGAAGCTGAATTCTACACTGCAAACTAAACCCCCGTCACCTTATTGATTTCCCTGTAGTGTCACAGCCCAAAGCAGCGAATTGTTCCTACTGCTGTATTTATCGTCAATGATTTGGACAGCGTGGTTTGTGAGTTTAGTATCTGTGCACAGCGCTGATGACAGGATACAAACTTCCGATCTCTCGGCTTATTCTTCGCTACCCTATCCACTCAGCTATTCAGTCTGCCGTAAAACAACCATACGTCTTCATAATTATGTAGCACATCAAAGAGCTTGTGAATTAATTTCCCACAAGGATATATATTTGTCCTTGTCTTAATAAAATGTTGCATATTTTCGATAAGCTAGTTAGTTTAAATGCTAAATATTGAAAGATTTTCATCTCCACGTGTCTTAGTGTGCGCGCCTAAGCCCTAACAACGCAGTCTTTAAGCTTCGCTTTGAACTAATCTGGCTGTAAGCTCATCAGTTGTAACGCTTTCCTAAGTTCATCTCCTAAGTTTTAAACTAACTTCTATTCTAGTTTTCTCTATCACTATAACCTTACTAAACCTTACTGGTATTACTTTAATTGCATTTTTCAGGGCAAACAAGCATTTGTTGTCGATGATTGCCTCTTTCAACGCCCGTTTAAATCATTTACCTGGCCTTTGTAAGTACGGCGCATCTAGAGTAGCGCGTTTAGCTTCCAGTGACCGGTTCTTTCCTACGAAGCCTATCTAGGGATCGACTGTACCGTGCATTAATTTTAAATTGAGGACAATCTATGCTATTCCCATCTGCTGGCCAACAAAATATTCTGCCTATATGCAATCTGGATGTCTTGTTGCAGTTTGCCATGTCCACATTGGCAGATCCTCGAAATTTAGTCGATACTTTTTAGACAGGTGGAAAAGTCTGAACAAATATGTGAGACTTTTGCACTGCCCTCTTCCATCAGTTAACCCCACACTGTCTAAGCGTTCATCCAATATATATTTCCAATCTCCTTCTAGCACTTAGAAGTCGGTCGTTTCCAGGAAACATTCAAGATACTTATCGAAATCTAGTCACCCGGTCTCTGTTGGAGTATAGCCTGAATATATTACAAGTCTGGAGGTATGGCCTTCGCTGCTAAAGTATCATCAACTTAACTCCTGGGCTCAAGAAGATGGTATGTGTCATAAGACCCAGGCCATTCCGAAACAAAACAACTACTCCACCTCCAAATACTGGTTGATTTGAAGGATCGTGATTCGGAAATTCTGGTCTCGCTGATGACCACTACATCTATATCTAGTGACCTGATGTTGTTGAGAAGGTAGCCCTGCTTCCATGGCAACTCAAGGCCATCATACACATTTATACTACCTATTCTAAGCAAGGTCATGTGAAGCAGAATGGGGAAAGTGAGAAAGACCCACTAATCTTCCTTTGGAGAGACAGATGTTCAGTTCTTCATATAGTCTTTTGTTAATATTTCCTCTCAAGTTTCCTACTCTGTTGTGATATATATATATTTTTAAATGTATATGCGTTGTGATATTTTGATGATTTTTATGTGTGTTGGTATGCTATTTGTTGTAGTTAGTGAGTTTGTGTAATACTTATATGCTGATGTATGATTCATTAGTTTTGTTATTGTTTGTGTGTGGTTAATAATTTTTTGCCTGTGTTGCTAGATGTTCTGATTGTTAAGATAATTGTGAATTTGATTGTGCTTGTGCTCGTAATGTTGGTGATGTTTGTGATAGTAGTGATAGGAATGATGGTATTCAGAGTACTGGTATAGGTGCTATAGGGGTGGGAGTGGTGCATCGTTGCTCAAAAGTATCTCCCCTGTTTGATCGCATCTCCTAGTTTTTTCCGTGGGCATGTTGTTATCCCCTTTCCTTTTCTTTCGTTTAGTCATTTTTTCCCATTTGAGGTCCTCTCCGTCACAGTCACCACACAGCATGTCTGAGTGGTCCGAGACGAGGGTGTTTTGGGGTGTGTGGTTTTGTTATGTTGTTGATTTATCTATTGTTGTTTCGGGAATTCTGTTGTCTGTAGTGCGGTGGCCCTTGAAGATGGTATTTCTTCTGTTCTTCATGTTACTATTGCTTCCACTGGTGCTGCTGTTGTTGCTGTAGATGATACTTCTAGTCTTATAGTTTGTGTTGTAATCACTATTGCTGCGGTTGAATGCTGTTGTATTTGTTGTTGCAGTTTGTGTTGATGCTGTGATGTTGGCGGTAGTGTAGGCCAGCAGTCATTTTCTGTTGTTGTTAGAGGTAGAAACCTTGAGGTGATTAGTGTTTCCACAGCTGCAGCATTGAGACCTTCTGCCCTTCTCTATCAGGTCGGAGATCCTGTCTAGTGTCTCGGTTTCCCCCTGAATTAAGCATCTCATGAGGGCTCAAAGCATCTCATTGTTTGAGCATAAGAAGAAGAAATTTATGAACCTATCAAAGTTAATGTTAGACAGAGACTCCTGGCGTAGCAAAGTAGGTTCTGTGTTTTCTTTTGTGTGCTTCTGCCTGTAATATCAAAGTGTTTGGCACTACTTTCTTGGAGAAAGAAGAGAGTATACAATAATAATTGCATGGTAATTTATTTTCAATATTAAATTATTTTTCTTGCATTGCGATTCAGGTGAGAACTGTTTTTGCTTCTGTATTTGTACTCGTTTTATATGCAAAAGAATGGATTCCATATTTTATCTGAGATAATCGTTTTCTTTGGTTGGTTTCTAATGCGTTTTGCTATGTTGCTATGACGTTATTTATAGTTGCCCACGTTCCTTTTGTTAATTGGTTGTTTGTGTCAGGTTTTCATTTGTTTCTTTATGTGTAATTCGATTGTTTTGAAGGGGTTTTATTTAGCTAGTCAGCTTTCACAGTTTTCTGATACCCTGTTTTTCTCGTTGCGATTCAATTATTTCATACCCTATTTATCTAGAGTCTCTTTTTTTTTTTTGCGGTAGCTATGTTTTAGCAGTTTTTAGTCATGGTTCGGTATTTTCTTATTCTGTTTTTGTTGAAATGCTATTCCGTGTATTTTTGAAATTACTTTCTCATACATACATACATACATACATACATACATACATACATACATACATACATACATACATACATATAAGCGTTGTAGAATCGTGTGGTCAGATAAAAACCAGCCGTAAACGGAAAAAAATGAAGAACTTGTTTTCAAAATGATGAAAGTTATTCTTGTTGATGATAAAACATAAATCTGGCCGTTAACCAAACGAGAAACAATAAGATAGATTAACCAATTGTTACAATGAAGGGCCAATGAAGAAGGAAAAATTACTCAGCTGGGAGCACACAAATTTGACGTTTACATAGCTAAAATATAGATCAAGAGATCATTAGTTTCTGACTGGCTAATGTTTTTTTTTATTTGCTTAAATATTATACATAAGGAATAAAGCACTGAAATTAAACTTGTCATCTGCAAGAATTCGCTTTCTACCCTCACTTTCAAACACACATACTCACACTCACGCATATGTACACACACATTTATATGTATGCAAGTATGTATGCGTTTGTGTGTGTATGTGTGTAAATACTTTTTGTGCAGTAGCTCAAAATGATACAGCTACAGGGGACAATTTACACCTACTGTCTATCCTAATTACTTAAAACACGTTTCTGATGAAATGCATGTTCGTGAGTCCATTATACATTTCTCCGATACACGTACCAATAATAATTTTTTTGTCACTTGAGCCGATGACCTACCACGTACTTTATAATTATTTCGCTCCAACTCAACGTCATTCACCAGACCTCAACACCCTTCACATATCTTGGCAGAAGTGTTCTGTTCCATACATTAGAACTCGCCTCTTCTTGCAACATACAAACGTATGTTATTTTACGATTTACATAAAATCTATGATTTAAAATCTTGATTGAATGTAACATTTTTGGGTGTTTGCGTTTCTATTGTCAATATCATTATCTTCTGTTAAGGGCGGTGAGCTGGCAGAATCGTTTACCCGCCGGAAAAAATACTTAACGGCTATTTCACCCGTCTTCATGTTCTGAGTTCAAATTCAGCCGAGGTCGACTTTGCATTTCAACCGTTTAACGTCCGTCTTCCATGCATAAAATAAATACCAGTTGAACACTGGAGTCGATATAATCGACTTACCCTACCCACGAAATTGTTGACCTTATGCCAAAATTTGAAATCAATATCATATCTTTTGTTAAGGGCGGCGAGCAGGCAGGGCCGTTAGTACGTCGGGCAAAATGCTTAGTGGCATTTCGTCCGTCTTCACCTTCTGAGTACAAATTCCGCCGAGGTCGACTTTGCATTTCAACCTATCGGGGTCGATAAAATAAATGCCAGTTGAACACTGGAGTCGACGTAACTGACTAACCCCTTCCCCGAAATTGCTGGCCTTATGCCAAAAATGAAATCAATATCATACGAGGGTAGGCTGAAAGGTTTATAGGCTGACTATGAAAGAGTGATGCTAGAGCTGTGGAGTTTTACATGGATTAATTTCAGTTGTTCTAATTAATAACTGCACTGTTTCTTTCCAGGTAAACGGTGAAGAGTCATTTGAGAAAGATTTAGTTAATATTTCCAGCAAGAAGAGCGACTACCTTGAGCCTTCATTGGCTCGAGACTGGAAAGACTTTATGCACTAAATTGATTCGTAGAAAGGAATACCGAGTAACTCTCAGAAAGAGAGATGATTTAAAAGCGATGATCAGTGAACCTCAGATCAGGAAAGAATTAAGTTTGTGCTGGTCGCCGTCGATACGGCAAGTCTTCTCAGGTGCCTTCGATACCACAGGTATTCTCTGGTGCCGTTGATACCTCGGGATCCCACACTGCTGATTTCCCCGAAAATTCAGGATAACTGTGGCCTGTCTGAGAAATGAAGCCCGCGAGGTGGGGGTGGCTGTTGCAGCTAGAGTCTCTGGCCATTCTCCGTGGCAACGCTTTTACAATCATGTCCGCGAGGCGCGGCTGAACACGCTATTTGTTCTGGGGTGTACTGCCCGTTACTGCCCCGCATCTTCTTCTGCTGCTTAACTCTCTGCTCGCGCCACTTTTTGTTCTTTCCCTTTGATTCCTTGGTGAAATAGTTATAGGCTTTTTTTCGATAATTTGATATTTTATACTTTTAATGTTTTTTCTTTTTTTTCTCTATGTAAAAATATGTTGTTAATAAAATGTGATTCGTAGTTTAAAAAATAGTACTGAATAAAAAAAAATCTAAATAAGAAAAGGGGCGGGTATTTTGTCTATTCAATGTGGTAGCTGTGTCTTCTGAACTAGTTGAGACAAAGGATCTTAAGATCCGAGACAAAAATAAATGATAGCTTGGTTAAAGTTATGCTGTCTACGAACACATAAGGACGGAAACGGAATTTGCTTAGTGGATGCAAACTCAGGTCCAATCCAAAATGTTCAAAGCATTTTTTGCTGCCCCCAACCACCTCAAGAAAATTGTAGGAATGCAAGCGCACCCTCTGCTCCCGAGTCTATGTGCGAAGAACATAATAGTGTTCCTTAAACAAATTCCCTGAACAATCCTAATAGTGATACCATCCTTGAAGTAATATTGATATTTGCAGAGCAATCATTCTCGAGAATAAAATTTAACTTTAAAATGAAATTCAGTAGATTTTCTCTACATTGAAGTCTGACAACAAAATGGCACAGTGATTAGATAGTTTAAGCCACGAAGCTCGCATCCAAAATATAGCATGTCATTTTATACTTGTTCCTTTGATTATATTTTGTAAATGTTATTGATTCTATTAATATGAAATTCGAGATGAGCTAATTAATTGATTTTACAGCGAGCAGTATTTTGAATGCAGCCAGCGTTACCCGTATGATACCCACCAGGAACTGCAAGAGAGAAAGAAACCAGAATGGCAGGAATTAGAAAGCCGTCGAAAAGCTTTCTATTATCTGCGGGCCCAGAATGCATCACGTGATGAGTATAAACATTCTTACACAGACACACCCACAGAAACTCAAATGAATACACATAATGGTAAAATAACAATGTAACTCGCTTTCAAGTACTTCTTGTTCAGTTATTCTATTATCAAAAGAATCGCGATAAATAAGTATGTTGAATAATTGCTTGTCTTATGCATTAATATTTATATTAGCAGACGTAAATAGGAGCTGTGGATAGACTGAATAGGAAATGTGTATGACAGTCATACTCTGTTCTAGAATATATAGTAAATTCTTTATATTTAGGTTTCTTTTCATTAAGTTGTCGAATAACTTTGTGTGTGTGTGTGTGTGTTGTGAGGGGGGAGAGCAGTTGTATATTTAAATATAGTAGGAAACAAGATAACGTATAATTCTAGATATTAAGCAAAATATCAAATAATTAATATCTAATGGACTTTTTTTCAGTTTTAGAGTGTGTTGCTTATCAGTCTATCAAAATATATAACTCTTTACGTATTTAATTAACTCTGTTGTATATGAAAAGTTTACAACTTGTTTATATCACCGAGCAATATATCTATGAAGCAATTATGTCAAATAATTGCAACGTTCATTGTACTGACATACATGTATACATATGTGAAGCTCTAACATTGTGTGTATGTGTGTGTGTATGTATGTATGTATGTATGTATGTATGTATGTATGTATGTATGTATGTATGTATGTATGTATGTATGCATGTATGAACGTTTGTATGTATGTATGTATGTATGTATGTATGTATGTATGTATGTATGTATGTGTGTATGTATGAACGTTTGTACGTATGTATTATGTATGTATGTATGTATATATGTATGTATGTATCATGTATGTATGTATGTATGTATTATGTATGTATGTATCATGTATGTATGTATGAACGTTTGTATGTGTAATTTTGTGTGTATGTTTGTATATAATCATTTTCTCTCCCCACCTTTTTTGGTGTGTAATTATCGCCCTCTTTTCACTGTAAAACAAAGTGCTAAATTTCTGTATTTTACAATTATAATCCTCTTCCTGCTTCTTATTGAGAGCTTTGCTATTTCGAGTCTTGTCTTCCATCTCTGTCTCTCTCTTTTTTTCTCCCTCGCTTTCCCTCTATCTATAGCTATCTATTTCTCTCGCGTTCTTAGCAGAAGACATGATTAAAGCAGAACTGCTGATGTTGATGCTACTATGTGTAACAATTATGAAATGTTTTTAACAAATTTAAGCGGTAAATCAGATTTTGAGGATCAAAATTTGTGTGCTTTAAATGTCGTACATGGGGAAATATTTATTGCCAACAAAGAAGCAGTCTATTCTGCTGTTTTTGACAGGGTTCGACAACAAGAAGACAGAACTTACTTCTATGGTGGAATTGGAATGACATTCATTATCCGTTTTATACTCATCAGAACCCGTCAGCATAAAGGCATAGCTATTACATTTGTTTCTTCAGGCGTCATTGCTCACATTCCTACTGGGGAGGGAGACATACACTGCATTCTTACTTCAAACTTCTCTTGAATTTGGGCATATCCATAACACCTGCTTGCAACATCCAAGGATTCGGGACCCGGACAATATCTTAAGAGAATCCAAATAATTGTCTGAGATTAATATACAATGTTCACAAGATAGCTCCAGAGGTCCCGGACAAGACATTGTAAGACTTTCGTGGCAATAGAGCTCAAATCCTTTTGGGTCAAGGTATAAAGTACAGTTTTCCTTCTCAAGTTATAAGGACCGGTTTCCCGGTTTCCATGGCATAAATATTCCACACTTGGACGGGACGCCAGTCTGTCGCAGGATTACTCACTTTTGCCAGCTGAGTGGACAGGAGCAATATAAAATGAAATGTTTTGCTCAAGAACACAACGCGTCACGCGGTCCAGGGTTCGAAACCACAATCTTACGGTCATGTGTCCAACACCTTAACCACTAAGCCACGCGCCTCCACATTAGAAGCAAAGTTGACGACGGCAGGACGCGAAACCAAATTGTAAAGATCCAGAACGCATACCAGAGAAGATTATTTGTCTCGTGCACTAACGGTTCTGCCACCTCGCCACCATAATCTTTTTGGAGACTATCAGGTCATTTTCTGTAGTAATGGCACCACAAATCCTGCTCCTAAAACGACGAATTATATCAAAAGCTTTTGTCAAATTGAAGTATAATTAACTAACACGCAAGTAGCTGTGAAAAAACAAACAAACAAAAAAAATGTGTCTGCAGCATCAAAGGCCATGTGTTGTAGGTACTTCCAGGAAATAGTAACGCCTATAAATCAATAAGATGCTGTTGTGGGTGAGAAAGAAATAGTTTACTATCCAACAGAATTTCAAAATTAATTGGTCTATGCTGTATAGATTTTAGGTGAAAAAACAGAAAAAAGAACCCACACGTGCAGCTGCATAATTTATATCAGTCGCGACTGTGCCATGAAATTTATGCTAGTGACATCGACACCACTATTCTCTTTGGGTGCGCTAATGGGAACGATGTAATTATACCCAGAATTCCACTTTATAAACAGTGCAGTGATTATTTAGTTACTCATCAAATAAACAATTAAAGCTGATAGGATAGGACATTATTACTTTTAACAACGACAGTAATCTGTCGGCTGAAACATTTGACAGTTGGAAAATATCAATATTAAAAAGCAAGTCGTAATTGAGTTAAAAAACATAAATCACCTTTATAACTGAAAATGGGTATAATAAATACAGCGAAGTAAAAAAAAGTTCATTTTGGAAGTCATGAGGTTAAGAAAAATATGCTGTAAAGGATAGAATTAGAAGTAAGAAAACGGCGAATAAGTATCACGAAAAACAAGTGAATAATATTTACAATAGACGCCGGAATGGCTGTGTGGTAAGAAGCTTGCTTCCTAACCACATGGTTCCAGGTTCAGTCCCACTGCGTGGCACCTTGGGCAGGTGTCTTCTACTATAGCCTCAGGCCGACCAAAGCCTTGTGAGTGGATTTGGTAAACAGAAACTGAAAGAAGCCCGTCGTATATACGTATATGTGTGTATTTGTGTGTCTGTATTTGTCCCACACCATCGCTTGACAACCTATGTTGGTGTATTTACGTCTCCGTAACTTAGCAGTTCGGCAAGAGACCGATAGAATAAGTACAAGGCTTACAAAGAATAAGCCCCGCGGTCGATTTGTTCGACTAAAGGCGGTGCTCCAGCATGGCCGCAGTCGAATGACTGAAACAAGTAAAAGACTAAAAGAATAAAATTAAAATATATATAAATAAGCTAAGTATAATAAAGAGAGGGAAACCATAGCCGGCAGGAAAAAAGAGAAAAAAAAAGGGAGAAAAAAAGGAAAAAGAAAAAGAAAAGGCAATTGCCGTTAAGTTGAAAGATGCTGTTAGTTACAATTTATATCAAACATGGGTAGACAACAAGTACAATGCATAGGAAAAGAGAATTGATTAGAAAGCATGCAACAGAAACCCAAAAGTATTAATAGTGAAAGGTGTAAAGGAGGCAAAAACAAAGACATTGGTACACAGATGCCGAAAAGATGCTGATCAAAATAAAATAGACGAATTTCAATTTCGAAACATGTTTAACGGTGTTAGTTGTATTGAGGGATAAAGCTGGTTTGAGTTCCAATATACGTGTGCGCGTAGATATAGGCAGGAACAGAATACCAGGGGGATAAAATGCGACGATTTATTTGACCCGTTAAAGAGCATTAACTTCGCAAAGCTGTTGAGATACATCTTGAAATAACGGTCAGAATATATACACAATGGTTTCATATGCAGATGGTACATAATGATGATGTATGTGATGTAAAATAGGAAAATAAATACGTGGCATAACTTCAGCTGGAGGACAGGAATATACGTACGTGTCAAAGGCTACCGAGGCTACCTGCGAAATAAACTTGCTCTCTGGCTATCGCGCAATAGGAAATAGCGGGAAATGCTTCTTTATATAACTGAAGGTAGGCTCTCAGCTGACAGACATAAATTTCCCGCACTCAGCCGATAGAATGGATAGCCTGGGTAAAGTTAGGACTCGACCATCACGTGACCAGATCATGTGACCACTTGTAGAAAACAACGTATGAGCCGATATGCGCCTATTTTAAAGTAAACGGGCAAACTGTGAA
Source organism: Octopus sinensis (assembly GCF_006345805.1). Lineage (NCBI taxonomy): Eukaryota > Metazoa > Mollusca > Cephalopoda > Octopoda > Octopodidae > Octopus > Octopus sinensis. The sequence continues at coordinate 131,234,835 of NC_042999.1, read as the reverse complement.
CATATACTTGCTACATATGCAAGGACATGGAAAAAAATTTTTGGAGATATGTAAAAACAAATCAGTCCTATTAATTTTATATCAACGGTCAAACAACTTCATCCATCAAATTCCTATTATTTTGAGAAGTAATTTCTCCCTGTCCAATCAACTTTAGATATTTATTTGATGAGACTTCGTAAAATTCACTGTATCGTTTATTGACATTTGTCAATTTTAGCTGGTATGAAGCGTGTCTTTGGCGCTTGTATTATTACAAGTTCTTGGTTCCATGAGTTGTATAGAAAGAAATACAAGAAAACGAATTTTCAGTTAACTGCGACACTTTATTCATCCGCTAAATAAAATAATACAGCGAACCAGGAGGATACATCATGAAGATAACTGTCTGTAAAAAAATCAGATATAGTTAGCTTCTCAATTCAGTCGAAATTTGGTTATAAGTGTTTGGCAAACAAGAACAAAATGATATGACATAGCTTCCTTGAAAGCAACTCATCTCTCTCTGAAAATTCCTACCTCACTGGCGAAAACAGGAAAAATTCTCTTATTTATTGATGGTTAGAGTCTCAAAACGGTATTTGATTTTGTCGCGCTGGTTGGTCTATCGCACAACGCGACTGGATACAAAACTGTATCCCGCGTAAAAATAGGCCAATCCAAGAAACGGACTCGGTCAAGTATTACACCACCACATGACCGGTTTATGCGACCAATCGTTAGGAACATACAGGATGAACCGTTTTCCGACGATTTAAGCGTAAACGATGCAATTTATGACAACAGTCTCGCTACACAATCATTATATTTGCTTAAAAACTCCCTGCTGTCTGATGATCGATTACATGAAACTCTGAGTAACAGTTTGTGAAGTTGTTCCAGCTTTAATGCTTGCTTACATTATGGCTGCCCCCTCGTTATCGAGTATGGCCATTGCACGAAGCTTAACTGTTACTGGTGCTGTAATCGAATGTGACTTTTTAGCCCAGCTAAAGATCTACAATGTCTTGTACAAAATTAGTAATAGCCGGCTGTAGTTGTAACTGGGCTTCATGTCGTTTAAGTCCTCCTGCCGAATTACACTCTCATCCACATGCCCGACAGATATGATTAGTATGGTGTGTTACACCACCACCAAGTGGCCAGGTTGTCACTCATCTGTCTCATTTTATGACTACGAAGATGACTCATGAGTCCAGCTTTACTGAGGCAGGGTCTTGCATAGACATTGCATGTCAGAATCAAAGGAAGACCCTTCCCTTCTGGAAGTGTAACAGCGATGCCCTTCCTGACATCCCTCCTTACTTTCCTCATGTGCAACTCGAGATTTCTCAAAAGTGGCTGTCCCCTCATGCACAATCCCTCTCCACCTGTTACGATCAATAGCTATGCCTTCCCATGTGTCATGAGAGATGCAAGCATCTCTTAAGGAAGCCTTCAGCAAGTCCTTATACCTCTTTTTGGTTTATGTGGAGGTCGTTCTCCTTTAGCTAACTCTCCATAAAAGAATTGTTTTGGCATCCTTGAATCCTTCATTCTGACCAGATGACCACTCCATCTGAGCCTTCGCTTTAACACAAGAGCTTCTATACTTGCTTACATACATACTTGCTTACATACATACATACATACACATACATACATACATACATACCTACATACATGCATACATGCATGCATGCATACATGCATACATGCATACATACATACATACATACATACATACATACATACATACATACATACATGCATGCATACATACATATATGGTATAATATGTGCATGTCTAGACATGCAACTATATGCATGAGAATACATACTAAAAACAAAATATACAAATCTGCACATGCACTGATTCCAAATACTGCACACATACACACATACATGCACATATACACACATACATGCACATATACTCTGTTGATGTTGTTGAAATTCTAATGGAAGAGCCTTGGATCTAGGTTAGAAACCGGCTCTTTCTCTATTGGCAAGAAATCTTGAAATAATACTGAATGATCTCTCTCTCTCTCTCTCTCTCTCTCTCTCTCTCACACACACACACACATACACACACACACACAGAAAGGAGAAAGCTGGTTCGAAGATTACAGATCCAGTCCATCACTGGAACTGTAAAAATCTGTAAAACTTTGCAGAAGTTTATCATTTAAGTATATGTAAACATGTCTAGATATGCAATGATATGCATAAGACATACATAAAACAAAACATATAAATCTGCACGTATACATACATGCATGCGTACATACATACATACATACATACATACATACATACATACATACATACGTACATGCATACATACATACATACATACATACATACATACATACATACATACATACATACATACATACATACATGGAAAAATGCCCTGTTGTTGATGTTAACATTCCAATGAAGGATCCTTAGATCTAGATTAAAAACCGACACTTTCTCTATTGGTAAGGAATCTTGAAATAAAACTGAATAATGACATACGTACGAGGGGGTGCTGAAAAGTTCCTGGCTTTAGGTAAAAGAAAATACACAAAGATCAATTATGATTTTATTCAATGCATTCCTCTCTCAGATTCACACTCTTACTGCAGCGATCCTTCGGTTTTTCTAAGTGCTGTAAAATAACTCGGAAGTTTAGGCCTCCAGCCGGACCTTTCCCAAGAACTTTTCAACGCCCCTTCGTACACACACACACACACATACATATATACATACAAAGAAAATATTCCCGGGAGGTAGTCTTTATGCTAAAAATGTTAACAATGCTAAAAAACAACTAAGAATTAATGACAACACTTTCAGCTGATAGAGGCTTGGAATTTGGTGAAAAGAAATGATCATATTTGGTGATAGAACGACGAAAGGCAATTGTAACATAATTAGTAAGATATATATTTAACGTCCAAAAGCTGTGAACTTCAGTTTGCTCTAGGTGTTCTTTAGCAACTTGATTGATCACAGATAGTATAATGTCAGCTGGTTTTCTATCATTTTGTTTCACAAATGTTCGCGGTTCCTTGATTTAAAAAAAGTTACTCAAAGCATTTTTTAATGTTTGCAGTCTTTACTGAATTTTATTTGTTCATACGTGGTTATCGTATGTCCATATACTGGAAGCAGTCCTATCTTTGTGAATATAATCGTCTTTGTTTGATCGTGACTCATGTTCCTTTGCAGTTGAATCCAGGGTAGAATCAATTGGGCTTTTGTTATTACTGTTTACTGTGCTTTTTTGTGCTGGTTTTGCCAGCACAGCAGCATATTTATTCTCAACGAACGTAAGTTGCAGGCGTCGGCTGCGCTCTACATTTGAATTTGATTGGATTGCCTATGTTCAGTCCACTGAAGGACAGATGCCTCAGTGTGTTCTCTCCATCAACCACAGTCTGATGTGCAGGCTATGAACTTGAGCTTGAGATCATACTGGCTTGATGAGCCCACTCTGCTTCACTGACTCGTCATGGCCAGGCAAAGGAATGCAGTTTTTATATTCTTACCAAAGAGTAGTTAAGTCGATTACATCGACTACAGTGCTCAAATAGTGCTTATTTTATCGACCCCGAGAGAATGAAAGGCAAAGTCGGTCTTGACGAAATTTGAACACAGAACCCGCCTCCTCTTCCTCCGATTTATTTCTCTTTTTTTCTCTCCCTTATTTGCTTTTTCTCTTTCCTTTTCTCATCCTTACCCATCTACTACCTCTCTTCTCTCTGCTCCTTCTTCTCCTCCCTTCCTTTCGCTTTTTCATCTCTATAAATTACGTCCTTTCCTCTTCTGGTAGGCAGTTTCTGTTGACAGAGCAATATAATGGGTGAATTCGACTGTACTATTTATATTTTGGAATGTCTTAACTGGAGAAGGTGTTATGTAAGAGATGAATCTGTATTGTGTATTGTGAATGGAGTGAGTTGTCTTGCCTGTCTATGACTTTCAAGTGTTTTAATAATACCCAGTGCTATGAGGGGTTTATCCCAGAGCGCTGCGCGGCAGCGAACCTGGCGAACAAGCAAAACACATGCTCTGAGTATGTGAGGTCGATAATGTTTACAACAGTTACGCTGCTTCTATTTCATAATTGAATTTAATCCTACAGATGCTTCGTCGTGGCATACCAGCAAATGGTTCTTACACTTCTTGTATAAAGTCATAGTCTGGTGATTCAGTTCGTTCTTTGTCCGATTCAGGTACGTGATGTTAATAAACCACAAACTTGACGAAATATCGGTATCCATCATTCATGGATAGGTCTGGAGGCGAGTTGTTTCGCCTGTCTATGGCTTTCAGATGTTTTAACACCCAATGCCATGAGGGACTCGTCTCCAGAGCGCTGTATGGCAGCAAACTGGCGAACAAGCAAAGCACATACATTGGGTATGTGCGGTCGATATATATATATATATATATATATATATATATATATATATATATATATATATATATATATATATATATATAATATATATATATATAATTATTAAACTGGGCAGCAAACATTAAGACAAGGCTAACATCTCAAGTTATATACAATATTATTATAGGAAGAAATTCAAAATCTTACAGCTGTTTCTGGGATATCCCAGAATTTTTTCATCTAAAAATTAATAATGTGGCATCTGGTGTAATAATTCATTGAGCTTTCAAGCTTCGATAAAATTTGAAATTTCTCTCTAAGTTTTATATTAAGTACGCTCTTCTCTGTTTTATCATTAGCACTTACGTGTTGGCATGTACATGCACACACAGACACACGCACGCATGCTCACGCGCGCGCGCACACACACACTGTGTATGTAGTCTTTTTTGTAGGCATCACTGTTTAGTGTATCCATTCATTCTTGTGGTCTACATTATCGATTCACAAATAATTAAATAACAATAATAATAAATCCTGAAATATCTGTATTTGTTAAAATATCCCTGATCTGTTATTTAAATTTTCAACTAATTTGTTAAGGTTTATACGTATTATATAGGCAGTAGATTTTAACTCCATAAATATTTGATTTGTATCTTTCAATTCCATAGTTGGTTGCATACTTTCTTTTTTCTATGTTTCAATGAAGAAATAGTGTTTACATATACTCTTAATGATACCAACATAACTGCTGCACTCAGTTTTTATTTTGCGTAGTGACTCTGCTTCATTGATAACTGCTCATGTATTACGTGGCTGGTTTAGGGGGCATGAATTTTTGTGCCTGAAAATGCAATTTATTTCTGTTAGCTTTGTTGAGTTAGTTGCAGTTAAGTTTATCATTTTAGCAATACAACTATAACTAGGTTTTACATTATTGCTATTAAACAATTGCTTACGTTGTTAGTTAACAGGTTGTTTAGGCTAAAATATTTTATACTGTTATACTGTTTAGTATTTAACGAGAAAGGTGGGGTTAAAGCCAGTGAATGTTACATCTTATCCTGTTGGTAACATCGGATAGTTGTATATTTAATCTTATCTTTGTACACTCTATCTTCTAGTTTGTTCTAACGTTTTTAAATATGTCGAAAATTTCTTTATTAAACGACAGGTTAAAGATTCTTCTGTTAATTTTTCTTAGGTTTTGAAAACTATAGCTGATTGGTTGAATCTGTAATGTATCTTAACTTTTGTTCGGATAACTATATGGCTTATACTTGTCCATGATAAAGTTGAATATGATATCAAAGGAATTAACGGTGGCGTTACTTTGAAGCCGAAATCATTGAAGGTTCTGATTAATTCTTTTCTATGTTTGTCTGTGTGGCCAACTCGTCGCTTTTGTAGAGGCCCATGTCCTTAGTCATGAATTTATTTTTCAGAATGTTTAGGCTATACAAATCGGAAAGATCACATATCTCTGTGCTGTTGGACGGTCTCATGTTGATATCGAGTGAACCAGTAAGGTTTACTTACTTAATCCTGTCGAGGTGTTGTTGAAAAGTTGTTTTTATGGCTTGCATAATGATATCTGTGTCATTGTCATCCATGTTATGTTATTATATGAATTGATAA
>NC_042999.1:131213822-131223822 GCF_006345805.1 Octopus sinensis | reverse complement strand
AAAGGCAACAGCGGAATGGAAAGTGCGAGGAATATCAATGCAGTATATGGGGATCGGACCATAAGCGTAAACCAGTGTCAACTATGGTTCCAGAAATTCCGAGCCGGAAACTACAACCCAGATGATGAGCCTCGTCCTGGAAGATCTGTAGAGCTCGATGGGAACATCTTGCAAACCCTGGTAGAACAAAATCCCATCGTAACTATTGGTGAACTAGCAGAGAACCTCGGATTTGGTCGTTCAACCATTCATCGACACCTGCGTGTCATCGGAAAAGTCAGCAAATTGGGTCAATAGGTTCCTCACAAACTTTCAAAGTCTAATTGCGTGCAGAGAGTGAATGTGTGCTCTTCTTTGCTGTCACGTCTCACGATTGAACCTATGTTTGAACCAAATAGTGACTGGTGACGAGAAATGATTTCCCTAAAAATGTCAAGTGCCAAATACAGCGGGTGGGGAAAGGAGAAATACCGGCATACCAGGCTAGAGAAGGTCTTCACCTACGTAAGATGTTATCTCTTTGGCGGGATATGAAAGGTTTAGTCCACTTTGAACTTTTAAATCCAAACCAAACGATAACAAAGGAGATCTACAGCGCTAGAAGAAAAACCACCATCTTTGGTTTCAAGACAAAAAGGTGTTCTTCCATTAGGATAATGTTCGGCCACATACAGCGAGGATGACATTCCAAAGGCTGGGACAGTTTGAATGGGAAACGATGTCCCACCCACCATATTCACCGAACATTGCCCGTCTGATTATTATTTTTTCCGCAGTCTTCAAAATCATTTGGATGGAAAAAATATGAATTCTGTAGTCAAGGTCAGAACAGTACTGAAGGAGTATTTTTCGTCACGGACAAGTGAATATTGGAAAAGGGGCCGTGTAAGTCTACGAGATAGATGGAAAGGCATTGTAGAAAATGATTAAAAAAAAAGAAATTAGTTTATGATTAAATGATTAAAAAAAAGAAATTAGTTTATCTTAACGCATTATTTATGGGAAGACTCAATATCTGTTAAAATGAGATGTCAGTGTTATTTTCATTTTTGCGTAATTTAATCAATTTATTCATCGCACCTCTCTCTCTCTCTATATATATATATATATATATATATATATATATATACATAGACAAATATGCATATATGTGCAAAACTTTTCTCAGCCTAGTGAGAAACATGTTTATAAATGCTATATACTTTTTAAGCCTCATTGGAAAGCATTTCCCCTCATCACATAAATACCAGACATTTTCGACACAAACTATTTCAGTGTTTTCTACGCCGCAACTCCAAATTTTGTCGATCGGCTAACCAACATAAACCGTCGTGGAGATTTGCTCCTACACACAATATCCAGCACTAGTTCCAGCAGCTACAGAAAACCTACTTAACTTGCTTCTCAACAACAAATGTTTTCTCTAAAATACCGTGTACTACGCAAACATCACCACACACTTTTCTAACAGACAAAACATTCTACCACCAAACAAATTCAAACCCCTCCTTAACTAGCATCTGAACACATTTAGAACCATTAACAGAAGATCTGACGTTAGAGGAGCCAGTAATAGATGTCAACACGCCATGTCTCATCACTTGAAACATTTTGGATCCAAATCTTTGAATTCTGATCCCTCTACATTGTAGAGACGGTAATCATCTTTTAATTTGTAAATAAATGTTTTGGAGGCCGTTTTTTCTTACTATTTTCCTAAAGTATTTTTATGATTTGTTGCGCTGTGTATTCCGTCTTTCAGGCTTATGGTATTCTGATTTTTAGTCGCTGGCTGAAGTATGTCTTCATTTCAGGAATTACGGTGTTATATTCCCATCTGTTTGCTGCCAATTCGTATACCCTCCTTGGAACAGAATCTTCTCTGGTCTCTGAATGCACTTCAACCGCAGTAACAGGTGAGTTAATCAAATCCACCATATGAACTTTGTTCTCTGATTTGAAACAATCTTTCTCTTGGAAGGCGACTGAAGACAATCGTTATTACCGTTGGAGAAAGGTGGCGAGCTGATAGAATTATTAGCATACCTGGCAAAATGCCCAGCAGCATTTCACCTATCTTTACGTTTTGAGTTCAAATACCAAGATCGACTTTCATTCTTTCGGGGTCTATAAAATAAGTACCAGTTAAACAATAGGGGTCGATGTAATCGACTTACACTCTCTCCTGATATTGTTGGTCTTGTGCCAAAATTTGAAATCATTATTACCATTGAAGGAGCTAGCACGATAATTCTAATTTGTAGCTACAGGCTGCTCGGAACAGCGCCCACCGTTGCACTCAGGCAGTAGTAAGAGGAGGAATGAGCTTGTTTTCATCAGTCCTAGCAATTGTTTATAATTGATGTAAAGAATGAAAAATGATCATACAGATATTGAAGTTTTTTGACGACAAAAACCACTACGAGAACTTCCTTCTCTATGTAGGTGTAATTTTTCTCAGTGGCAGTCAGTGTACAAGAAATACAACACAAGCTTTTCACTCTCACTTTCTGTTTTATTTACTATTAGAAGACCCCTACCCCACGACCATGAACGTCGTCCGTTTTCCATGCTGGCATGGGTTGGTCGGTTTGACTGAAAACTGGTAAGCTGCACCAGGTTCCAATCAGATTTGGCATGGTTACTACGGTTGGATGCTCTTCCTAACGCCATCACTCCAAGGATGGTTTTTACAGGCCACCGACACGGGTGCCGATTACGTAACCCCAGCATCGGCCACGACTACGATCTCAATTGGCTTGACAGGTCTTCTCAAGCACGGTATATCGCCAAAGATCTTGGTCACTGCCTCCGTGAGACCTAATGTTTGAAGGGTGATTTTTACGTACCACCGGCACGGGTACCAGTTATGCGACACTGGCATTGGCCACGACTACGAGTTCACTTGGCTTGACGGGTCTTCTCAAACACAGTATATTGCCAAAGGTCTCGGTCAATGTGTGTGTTTGTAGTTTTTACTTAAAACAGTTTGATTCGGCCTTAAAATTTTACAAGTTCTTTACAGAAACCTAGCTTCTTGGTCTCGGGTAGCTGAATGCTGAGCCCGATGAGCTAAGTTTCTACAAGGAGCCTACGAAACTCCACGGCAAGGTCACTGAGCTCTTTCTGTCAATTTTAGTAAATAAAACAAGCCTTAACATGTATAGTCAGCCGAACTATAACCTGATGAAGCAGATAGAGCTAATGATGCGGCAAGTCAGTGTGTATGTGTATACGTGTGTGCATATGTTTACATGTATGTATCAGGCTGGAAAGAAAATCCTGTTGCATTTTTGATATGAGCATTTTGAGGGTTCTTTTCAATACTTACAGTAGAATAAGCATTAATTTGTACATTCTAATGTGTTTTTTTTTTCTTTCTTGGCAGATTACCGTTAACCATAGTGGTTAAATTCATATTGATTTTTACCCTTTAAAATGAGTTTGGATCAAACCCATATCAACCACTACATACTGTGTGAATTTAAAAAAGACTCTTCAGCAATCTAAAAGCAAAGAAATATTTGTTCTGTCTATGGAAGTGAAGCTTTAGTTATTCAGGCATCCCAACAATGGTTTGGTCAGATTTGCTTTGGAAATTTTTCTCTTACAAATTCCCCTCAATCTTGACGACTAAGTTTTATCAATATTGAGCTTCTGAAAACCATAGTTGAAGAAAAACCAAAGCAAACTGCATGAGAATTAGCAGAACAGTTCAATTCAAATTGTACTTCAATCATAAAAGATATTCATAGACTAAAAAAATTTTAAAAAGTGTCTAAACTTGGTCAGTGGATCCCTCATCATATGACTGTTTCTCACCAAGAGTCACCCTCTGCTTGTCACTGAAGAGCAGACTTGTTACCCAACTTTCATGAACAGGATCATCATAATAGTGAAAATTAGGATCTCTATAATCATATATCCAATGAAAATGACAAGAGTTAGCACCCAATGCTAAAGGAAAATCCATCCCAAACCAGGATTGCACCTGAAAAAAGTTATGCAGGGTTTCACAAGATATGAATGGTGTCATCTATCATGAAGTATTAAACCAAAATTAAACAGTTAATAGAGAGAAATATTGTCATCAATTGCAAACATGGCACAAACTTTGCAAGAAAAGTGCCCATCATTGGTCAATCGTAAAGGGATGTTACTCTTACATGATAATGCAAGACCACATATTACCCAAGTCACCCAAGAAAAGATTATGGTACTAAATATAGAAGATTTTGCCTCATCCTCCTTACACTCCTGACCATGCTCCATCTATCAATTTTTCAGATCTTTACAACATTAGAGGGAAAACAGTTTATTAAATGTGAAGAGGTCAGAAGTGATACTGAGTGTTTCTTTGCTTTGAAACCTGAAGAATTTTACACAAAAGGACTTAAAAATTTACCAAATAGATGGCATTATGTTACCAATAATGAGGGAAAATAGTATCACGATTAAATATATCAAGACAAAAAAGGCAGTTGTCTCTTTCCCATTATGAATAGCAGGGCTTTCTGTCTGACCTAATATATCAATGTGCACGCACACAGCATATAATCTTAACATTCTGTTCATAGTAAATTTTCAACAGTTAAACTATTTTCTGAGGACCCAGATATTGAAATAATGCTACTTTTAATAAGATTATACTCTTATCTGAGAAAATATATATAAAAAAAAAAAACATAAAAAGTCAGAGGATACAATTTTACTGGCTTTAAATACATTTCAACAGAACAGTTGAGAATTTCACTTCTATTTATTGAAAAAAAAAAAAAAAAAGAAAGAAAAAAAAAGGGAAACAGGAAAAAAAGGTCAAATGAAGTGAAAATATCATTAAAAAATATTTAGAAAGAAAACTTAAAGACTAATTCAACATGATTTTGTGAATGTGAGCATGATTACATTACATTTATTGAAATGGTGATAAAAAAAAAGTACATTGTTTGTATGAGTGTGTATCCTTTTCAATACATATTTCTTCCCTGATGTTTCGGCATTGGAGACAGAGAGAGAGAGAGAGAGAGAGAGAGAGAGAAAGAGAGAGAGAGAGAGAACTGTGAAAGTATAAAATATAAGAGCTGAACAGATTGTATTTTCTTGAAAGATGAGACATTACACTGAAAGTTAGATATAACTGAGAATACCTGTGTGTGTGTGTGTGTGTGTGTGTGTGCGTGTGTATATGCGTGCGTGCACGCATGTGTGAGTGTATGTTCAGCCAGTAATCAGAGATGACAGAAGTGACAAGAGATTCTCAGACATTAGTGAGGAGTGAACAAAAGAGATAAAATGACGAGATTTAATAAATAAAAAATGAAAATAGACAAAAATATAGTTTTCGATATTTTTCATCGTAGCCAACCAGCAGCCATGTTACCAAAATTCAAGCACATCTACAATGTTAGCGCTCAGTCATTAGCAGGAGACTATTAATTGTAAAACATGAGATAAAGAGCAATTTAGCTTGCTGCCATGAAGACAAACTAAATACAATGATAAAAGTCCTGCTTCCTGACACTGTCATTGATGCTATGCCTGTAACTATACTAACAACAACTGTAACATCAGTCAAAGCAATTATTCTTGCATTTTGACATATACTGTGATGAAGGTGTGTTGATTTAACGATGTAATTTACAATACAATCATAATTACCTTGGTACAGAATCCACAATGTTATCTGACACCAAACAATTATCAAACTGCTCAAATTACTGAAGATATTTAGCAATGCAAAACAAAAACTTAATGAATATTTGATTAATAAATAAATCAATTTACTTATTTAAAATTATATCGTTAACTGAATTAACCCAATATTTCAACTCAAATGTTTAGTCTGAAAACCCCTTTTTTTTTTAGCAAACTTCTTTAGAGAATCTAAGATTTGTCCTTAAATTATATATCGAAATCCTTGTAACAAAGAAGTTGTGTTATAATTTGCTTTCCAAAACCTAATTGGTTAACAAACACATTGTAAGATGTGAGATTTAGGAGTGACAAAATTCAAAATTTGAAATGCAAATTTATTGAGTTTGAACATCTCAAATACAAAGAAACCAGACACTCATTGATAAAACTTCTGGTCCTAATTACAAGTTTAAAAGCTAATTACTTGGAAAGGATTAAAGAAATCAGATCTAATGTTGACATCTTAATTTTGCAGAATAATTCAGAGCATTATCAACTTTTCTTTAAGGCTAATTTTTCTTCTCATTAGAGAATTCCCAGAAAACAGCCACATAATTTTTGAGTAAGGCAATTACCGATATGCCCAAACCTATTCCGTTCAGTTTAGTGATAGTAACCATAATAGTAAGCTGATATGAATAAAAACTATCAGTATGAAAAACCATATGAGACAGAAGTCACACTTGAAAGTAGCTATAGTTACAGTAATTCTTATTGCTTAGTATCACTGTAGATTGAACTATACTTAACAGATTGCTGTCAGCCAGACCTTAATCCTTCTCCCAGGACAATTTGATTACACATGCACACACAATGGTTTATGTGGTTTCTCAGGTAACAGCCTTTATAAACAATAACTTGATAGGATGAAATGAAGTGCACTGGTTAGATGAACTAACTCTAAATGCATGCACAAATTACAAATAGACGAGATTGCAATCTCAGCAAAATTTTCTGGGAGTTAAATCAATATTAATTTTATCAGTATATTGTTTTGTTTTGTTTCTTATTTAGATTACTTAAACCTTGTTTTCAGATAATAAATCAAACAGCAGATAATAGGTGAACTGTACTCAATATCCAATGATAATTTTTTTTTATGGAACAAGAAACTGACAGAATTATTGAGTACAGTTTCAATAAGCTAGTACTTGAGATTGCACTGATAATACATCGTCTAAGAAATTTTAATTGCTCTTGGAAGAAACATTCAGGAAAAAAAAAAGATAATAGTATGAACAAAGAGAATATTCAAGGGGCAGTTATTTCAATGAAATTGTGAAGGAAAAAATACATCAATGAGGAAATGGTGTCATAAACATATGATTCAAGAACATGAAGAAAAAAAATTATTAGAAATTTCAAGTTATATTTTAAAATGAAACAACTGAACTCAACTAAATTTTGCTTGCCTACAAGGGAAATATCAGCAACATATGTTTATATTATATCTTTGTTATACGATAGGGCTTTTTTTTTTCTTTGAAAGGCTGTATGCATGCATATGGAAAAAGAGTGAGTGAATAACTCTGTTTATAGTTTATGAAATTATGGCCATCAAGCACACTAATTGGATTCCAAAGGACAACTTAATCAACCAAAAGATTTAGAGATAAAAATATTAATTCTAATAAAAAGAGAAGGAAATAGAAAATTACAAGAAACTTTTTTTTGGCGAGGCTATGACAACTAGATATACAAATATACACTGTTGAACCAATCTCTTACTGAAGATACAAATGCAGTAGCTACAGATATCAATGCAAAAGTAAAATCCACTGCTTTGTAAAGTTTTTATGTCTGTGACAACAAGAAAAGCTTATTCCTTCCAAGAGAATAGCTTTCAAAACAATTAGGTGTTATGGTTGCTATGTCACAGATAAAAAAAAAGTAGATGGTGCACACACACAGATACACACACATACATTTGTATGTACATGCATGTACATACATCCACATACATACAAAAATGGAAATACTGAGATATATATGTGACAGAAGAAAAAAAATTTTAGAGCACCATCTGTTTGGAAAGAGTCAAAGAGCGTAACTAGTCATTCCCAACTTGGAATAAAAACCTCAATCAGTAAGGAATTGACTACAAGCTAGTCAGCACACAGTTTGGTAGTAAGATCAAGATAGTTTACTCAAAATATGACCCTCAGATAAACACCATTAATAAATATATTATGTTTTACAATAGCAATAGCGGTTGAAGTTGGCTGCTGGTTGCAAATGGATAGGAATTGAGAACCCAACAGATGGACAACAGATGAAACATTGCAAGTTAGTACATAATTTCAATACAAAAATAATGCTACCAAATAGTAGGGAAGAGGAAATGAAATGGAGGGATGATGGAGAAGTTACATAAAAAGCATTTTAGTAGTTGCTGAGTTTCGATACTCACAACAAGACACTCTCCATGAATATCTTTCCTTCTTATAACATTTTCCAATTTTACAAATGGCTTCCTTAAGGTTTACATAATACATTCAATTGGGTTTTTAAAAATATATTTACAAACTAAAAAAGGATTTAAAAAAAGCACAAGATGGTAAAAGACTTAAGAATGGTTATGCCAAGTCATAGGACTAACAGTTTCCTCATTAGCAGAACCAAATGAATATAGATATATATATATATATGTGTGTGTGTGTATATATATATATATATATATATATATATATATACACACAAACATATATATACCATGCAACACAAAGAGTGAAGACAGGCTTTGAAGATTCAAATGATGTCAAATACAGTATCTTATGATGACTGCTACTTTGGAAAGTTCAGCAGATAAATTCTCTTAAAAAAATTATACTGATTTTTTTTAAACTGTAGGTGGAGAAGGTGATTGAAAGGTATGGTCTGCAAAATTTATTTTAAAATTTAAGAAAATAATTATTATTTTTAATTTGAAATATATTTGTGTGACTCATACCTAACATTGTTCTTAGGCATTATCTGAAATGTTAGGAAATCAAAAGAAAAATGTTTATAATATTAGGAGATAAAATTTCAAAGACAAGAAAAATGGTTAAAACAGTTCCACCCAGTAAACTATATAAAATGCTAAAATAAATTTTAAAGAAAATTGCTACACGACCAAACATTTTTTGCTTATTTTTTTCAGCAATATGCAAAAAAATGCATGTCTGTATATGCATATGTAGATAAAGAAAACTAAGGTTAAATGAGAATTAAATTGTCAAGGAACAATGATTTTGTTCAATCCTAAAATATTTTAGAATTGAAATTTAAGAGAATTTACAACATAAATATTTTGATATTATTATTTTTGATATAAGAAGACTTCAGATGATGGTGAAAATATATAAGTACTATCTGTATAACAAATAAAAACTGGAAAATGGTATTCAAAACTAAGTTGATAAATAACAAGTTATTAGAAGGAAATTGTTTTGTTATTGATATTAGATACAATTGATACTCCTATGAATATCCTGAATATTGAGCAGCTTATTTAATTACAGCAATGTGATCAAATTTCTTTCACATTTGCATTTTATACTACAGTAACTCAATAGAAAGAATTGCAATATTTATAAAATCTATAATGATGATACAAAATAACATTTGTGTTACTGAAGTAAAATTTTATCTATCTTTTTTTTTTGTTTTGTTTAATCATTACTATAAAAACTGAAAAAAATGTTGATTTTTTTTATCAAATAAAATAAACATATCCTAACCTGGAGTAAATATCTAGTCTATATGAAAATAAAATTGAAAAGAATTATTTAGACATTTGACTATTTGTTTAAAGATGGCTGGGGTGAGGAGGGCAGTCAAAAGTTTTGTTCAGAGTCGATTGTAGAAAATTATCGCAAATTTATTAGCAAAGATAAAGATGCTTTAGTGGGATGAGTTGCTAACTATTAAACTGTTTCACCAGCAAATCTGACTTGGGAAACTTCATCAGTTTGACATTTTCTTAATTGAACCTCTGAAGTGATTAATACAAATCAAACCATAATAAATACAGAACACAAAAACCAGGTTAAAATGTTTTCAAGATATACACACCCGTTAGCTTTGCACATCTGCACAAAAACAACACGTTTAAAAAATATATATAAACTTATTTACCATTTAATATTAGTTTACCTACTAACAAGAAAAAAAAAAACTCCACATTAAAAGAGATTCCTTAATATTGAATTAACACCCAGAGAAAACGAATTTTTAGTAAATTTGTAACTGAAATCTAGAACAAAATTTATATATCATATATAAATTTTAAGGCAAACATTAAACAACAATAACAATATTGTAA
>NC_042999.1:131201322-131206322 GCF_006345805.1 Octopus sinensis | reverse complement strand
AAAATTAAAACCTTGTGGCAGGTATAATGTAATCACAAATTAGATATCCCAACTTTATAACTGAATAGTTATCACTGGAAGAACATTCAAATTCATAACACTGCTTCCATCAATTCACATAATTTATTATCTAAATACAAGCAGTTTTGATGGTTTTAGATGCGATAGTGAGTTTTTATATCTAACTGGACCAGGAAGAAGTCTTTGTAGCATTTGCACTAGAAAGCAAACCTGTATCAGTACATCTGTATGAGTAGCATCTAACTTTCCACTAATAATACTTAATATTAAGTCAAAGATTGAGAAATTATCACCATTATTTCAAGAAATTCAAGACAAAAGATGAACGGAGAAATATATATGAAAAAAAAAGTACTGATTTATCAAAGTTGTTACAAGATTGATCAACAGGATATATCTATATAAATCATTTATAAAGGTGAGTATATGATTTATAGCTAATTGTTATTTACCTTCTTTTAAATTCAGTTTAGATAATATTAGATAGTAATGTAAACTTAACATTTAGTCTTAGAGATAATTTACAACAATTCAAATATTTCACATCAATTTTGTTTAGCCTAAGGATGAAAAAGACAAAACCCACATAATTTTGATCTTTATTTCTGGAATCCAACACCTTAACCTGTCAACTCCTTTTCTTTTCTTTTACTTTTTATTTTCTTAAATCCTATGACTCATAAAGCCAGTTACCTGGTTTCCAAGAAGTATTAGTAACCAAGGTCATGACTGGTCGATAGCTAGGTTCAAGGTCAGCAATTTTTAGGGCAGGGGACAGGTTGACAACATCAATCCCAGTATTTAACTGATACTTTATTTTATTGACCTTTAATGGATAAAATGCAAGGGTGACCTCAACAGGATTTGAACTCAGAATATAAAAAGCCAAAAGAAATGTCTCAAGGCATTTTGTCTGACACACCAATGATTCTTCCAAGTCGCCAGCTTTGTCAACTCCTACAGAACTGTAATAAAAGTGCTAGCAATGAGAGAATATTTTGCGCACATACAAAAGAAAATACAAATAACTAAAATTAAAAATTTACCAAAAGTAATTTTCTGATCATCATCAGAATCTATGTCTTGAAAAATCTGTTGACATTCACTATCAGACATTTCAAATATGTGTACCATAACAGATTTAAAACCTTGACTTCTGATAAATCCTTCATGTCCATATTCAAATGCCTGGAAAATAAACAATAAACATTATTATCATCACTATCCTCATTACCATTGTAGTAAATATCTCTATATGCAGTTTTAATGGTTTTTAGATGCAATCGTGAATATTTGTATCTAACTGGACCAAGAAGAGTAGCATTTGCACATGGATTGGACAATTCTTCATTGGAGTTAGTAATCTCCTAGACAGGTCAGAGGATCACATCTTATGTAAGTGTGCTTCATTTATGGAATAGTTTCTATAGCTGAATACACTTTCTAACAACAACCACTTGGTAGAGTATAATGAATGCATTTTATTATGGCTCTAGCACTAAAGAGGTTATCATGTCTTCACAAAACTAAAGGGCACGTACACAAACACATACACACACATTCTTCAACCAGATTTAGAAAATAGCTGCACTGAATATACAGAAAAGAAGTTCACAAAAATTCCATACGGTATGCTCAATGTCATGTCTGTAAAGTTCATCATCATCAATTCATCACAGGGAAAGATCATCATCATCAATTCACTGCAAGGAAAGTTCATTGTCTTCAATTCACCATTTTCTTTTTTTTTTTTTTGCAATAAAATAGTTTTTAACTATTAATGGTGATATATTTTCTTGGTGAACTTCCTTCATGCTGAATTGATGGTGGTGAACTCCCTTGCAATGAATTGATGGTAGTGAACTTATCTGTAATCATCATCATCATCGTTTAATGTCCGCTTTCCATGCTAGCATGGGTTGGACGGTTCAACTGGGGTCTGGCAAGCCCGAAGGCTGCACCAGGCCAGTCAGATCTGGCAGTGTTTCTACAGCTGGATGCCCTTCCTAACGCCAACCACTCCGAGAGTGTAGTGGGTGATTTTATGTGCCACCGACACAGGTGCCAGACGAGGCTGGCAGATGGCCACGCTCGGATGGTGTTTTTTATCACTCAATATAAACAAAAACAGCATGAGAAGTATAGTTGACAGCTTTGGTTACTTAGGTGACCATATTAGTGGAGGGAAGGGATGCTCTAAAAAGTTTAGATGTATGTATTAGTATGTATTGGAAGAACTAGCTTGGTTTCTTTCTCTAACATCTTGCATAGTTCAAACTACACAAGTTAATGTGAGATAAATAAAATAGGAATTTTGAAAGAAGTTTCTATAAAACTAGTTTTTAAACATTGAATGGCTATGGCGGTCTACCAAAATAAGATAGTAATCAAAGGGGTCCATAGGTAAAAAATGGTTGAGAATCCCTGCTCTAAAAGAATAACTGCTAGAGTAAGAACAGTTTGAAAACCATCAGGGATATACTATCTCAGCTGGCAATAAAAGGTTTATCCTTCAGAGTAAAGGGCAGATTGTATGATGCTTGTGTATGAAGGATGATGCTATATTGTAATGAGATAAGGGTCTTGAATGCAGAGGATTTGTAAAGACTAAAAAGAAATGAAGTGAGCATACTTCTATGGGATGTGTTATGTTAATGTGCATATGGTACAAAGTACAAATGATCCGAGAAAAAAACTGGATATCAGAAGAATCAAATATAGTGTGTAAGAGAGAAAACTATACTTGTATAGGTCTGTGATGCAAATGAAGAATGATAGCAGAATAAGGAAGTGCTAAGGTGAGAAAGGCAAAGTGGTGAAAAATTGATCTGAAGGTGTATTTCACAAAGATCACAAAGGATTATAGCAACTGGCACCAAGCCACATGTGAAAGCATGGAGAAATGTATGTAATGATGAAAGCTGGGATATATTATATATGTCTGCATCTGGGCCTTTCATCCATTTTATTCTTGCTAAGTCTCTATCTGCTACCCATCATATTTGACATTCTCTCATCCATTGTTTCTACTCTGTACCATGTGACTCATGTATTGAAAGAAAATATAAGTTCTGTCCATACTCAGTTCCACTACTACCCTTTGTAGTTTTATACTTTTCCTTACCTCCATCATAATACCTTGGAAATGAAGAACTACATCAAAACTGTTGGCATCAGATACACTCCATCCCGTACTGCTAGCCATCATCAGCCCTATTTTTAATGACAACCATCACTCTCTGACTATTGCCATGTCAACTGTTCATGCTCTCTCTCTTATCAGTTAACATTATCCTTCTATATTGCTAACCACATCTAAAAATTAAATGTATGAGTGAGATGTCATTCGCAACCCGTCTAGAAGGGAGTAACTCCAGATAAGAAGTGATCAGATCTGTGGCAATCCATCCAACCCATGCCAGCAGGGAAAGAGACATAAAATGATGAAAGCAATGGTGATGTGTGATCATGTTACTAAACCAAGAGAAGCAGGATTTAGTGGCAAGAACCATAAGTTCTGATGCATACAAAAGGGAAATGGAAATAACAAAAAGAAGTAGATGACAAACAATTTAGAAGATTAATCTTTCATATAAGCTACAACCCAACAACAGAAAATAACTTTTTAAAATGCATAATCTATGAAATAGCCTAACAAAACTACATACATTTAAAAAAACATCACAAGTACTTTTCTTCAACAGCATAAAACTTTTAACAATAATTGAACTTATTAGTAATTATATTAATTTAGATTCTTTTATTCTTTAATATGTTTCACTCATTTGACTGCAGCCATGCTAGAGCACCACCAAATTGACCCCAGGACTTATTCTTTTGTAAGCCTAGTACTTATTCTATCGGTGTCTGTAACCGAACTGCTAAGTTACAGGGATGTAAACACACCGGCATTGGTTGTCAAGCGATGTTGGGGAGACAAACACTGACACACAAATATATACATATATATATATATATATATATATATATATATATATATATATATATATATATATATATATATCATCATATACACACGACAAGCTTCTTTCAATCTTGGTCTACTAAAGCCACTCACAAGTCTTTGGTTAGGCTGAGGCTATAGTAGAAGACACTTGCCCAAGGGACTGAACTCAGAACCATGTGTGTGCAAATCTTAAATTTAAATACAATAGATAAAAAAAAAATCTCTTACTTGAAAGGCCATTTTCAATACCTCTTCAATAGTAGCAGGACCAGAAACCAAACACAGATCTACTACATAATCTCTTATATCAATGTGGCCAGTCTGTTCCTGAATATAAATCATGATATTAGTTAAATAATTAAGAGCAAGGTCAAATCAATATAAAGCAAGGCATTAATAATTATTCTCAGAATTGAAGTTATATTTCAATTGCCTATAACTTTAGCTAGGAAGAATTCTTTAGACAGGTTAATTAAAACTAATAAAAATGAAGATAGTAAGAACTATAACAATTCCACAAGAACACAAAAATTTTTTTTATTTAAATGGGATTTTGCACTAAAGTACATTTATAGAATGTGAATTAATTTTCAAAGTACATTTATAGAAAGTGAATTAATTTTCAAAAAGATACATACAAAATCATAAATTTTAAACAACCGCTGCAAGCTGTCATTTTGTGATATATTTAAGTATTCAGAAAATTCTCTATAAGTTATCTTTTCTTGAGGTTCAGAAGAAACTTGTTGACGAATTCTGAGTAGAACTTCATTCATGGCTTCTGTGTTAAAACTTAAAATAATAAAAATCCCATTAGTCAGAAATAACAGAATTGTTTAATAGCTTGAAATTGAAATATGAAAAACTAAAAAATGTATATAACAAGCAAGTGAAAACAGAAATAGCATCTGACAAATATATGACCCTTTCAGAATAGATTTTTCACTCTCTATTTTGATTGTCTAACTCACTAGTGGTAAGATTTCTCTAATATCATTTCTACAGTCATTTA